>NC_135966.1:7098714-7120870 GCF_053455715.1 Rhinoraja longicauda | reverse complement strand
GGGAGAACATGCAAACTCAGCATTGACAGCATCTGAGGTCAGTATTGAACTCAAGTCTGGTACTACAAGGTAGCAGCTTTACCAATGCACGATGCACATTCAGGTCCATCACCGATTTTCCATCAACTGGTGATCCGGCGCCCCCTATAACCAGGACAAAATCACGAGAGCGCACTTGAAACCCCCCTGGAAGTGCCCACGAAAATGTGGCGCCCAAGCGGGGTGAGACAGCCGATCCCAACCTCATCGAGATTTCCACGGCCGATCGGCGAGTCGAATCTGCCCCCTGCGGCCGGGGCTCTGGAACTCCGGCCCGGCCGGAGCCGGCAGATCCGTTCCCATAGCCGACTTCCACGGCCGACTTTGCCGATTGGTATCTTGGTCCCCCGACGCCGTGACCTCTGTTGGCCCCGCAAAATGGATCATACGGCAAAGCTCTGGAACCAAGGGTGCCGGGAAGTTGGTGGTGGACCTGAACATAGTCAAACAATGATCGTACCCAGATAGAAGATGTAAGGTGGGATGATGCTGCCCAGCCGGCTGGCCATTGAACTTACTCCGACACCCATGTTCCTTACTGCCGTCGGGTACAGCTCAGCCGTGTAGACATCAACCATGGCAAAGCCACACGTGGTGGAGAGTTTCCCACTCATCACCAGCACTGTGGTGAGTCCTGAAATATCTGAATAAACCAGAAACAATTGTAAGTTTGGTGGAGACACAAGTAACTGCAGATGCCGGAATCTTGCCAAGAACACAAACGCTGGAGTAACTCAGCATCTGTGGGGAACATAAATAGGCGACGTTTTGGGTCGAGATGCTTCGCCAGATTATTTAGTTTAGTTTACTAAGTTTAGTTTAGTTTAGCTTATTATTGTCAAGCATACTGAGTGAGGTACAGTCAAAAAGCGATTTTGTTGCGTGTTATCCAATCAGCAAAAAGATTAAATACATGATTACACTCAAACCATCCACTGTGTTCAGATACAGGACAAAGGTACAACGTGTAGTGCAAGATAAAGTCCAATTAGTGCTAGTTTGAATGTCTCCAGTGAGGAAGATGTGAGGGCAGGACTGCTCTCTCGATGGAGAGAGGACATCTTTGCCTGATAACAGCTCGGAAGAAACTATTCCTGAATCTGGAGGTGTGTGTTTTCAAATTTCTGCACCGCTTGCCTGATGGGAGAGGGGAGAAGAGAGAGTGACCGGGGTGAGACTGGTCCTTGATTATGCTGGTGGCCTTGCCGAGGCAGTGTGAAGTGTGGATGGAGTCAATGGAAGGGAGGTCGGTTTGTGTGATGGTCTGGGCTGCAATCACAACTTTCTGCAATTTCTAACGAATTGAATCCCAAACCATGCTGTGATGGAGGGTCTAAAGAAGGGTCCCGGCACGAAACAAAACGTCTTCTATCCACGTCCCCCAGAGATGCTGCCTGATGCGCTGAGTTACTCCAGCACTTTGTGTTCTACATAAACCTGGTAAATTGGTTTCTATGTATCCGACTGCTCAATCCTACCACTTGTTCAAAACGCCGGTCGATTTTCCTTAAAGATGCCTCTAACTTACACATGCATCTAATGTAGAGGTCATAGCCTCAGGATTAAAGGACGTTCCTTTAGGAAGGAAATGAGAAGGATTTTTTTTAGTCTAGTGAATTATTTTAATGAATGAGGAGTGCACCATTACATCTAGATTTTTATTTCCATCTGGCAAAGGTTCTCCCACTAGTGGAAACATCCTCTCCACACCCACTTTATCCAAGCCTTTCAATATTCAGTTCATTTCATTGAGGTCCCCCCTCATTCTTCTAAATTCCAATGAGTACAGGCCCAGTGCCGTCAAACGCTCATCATAAGTTAATTCCTGGGATCATTCTTGTAAATCTCCTTTGGACTCTCTCCATTGCTCACAATACTCCAAATGCAGCCTGACCAGCGCCTTATAGAGCCTCAGCATTACATCCCTGTGTTTGTATTTTAGCCCTCTTGAAATGAATGCCAGCATTGCGTTTGCTTTCTTTACTAACAATTTGACTTGCAGATTAACTTTTTGGGAATCCTGCACCAGCATTCCCAAGTCCCTTTGTTCCTCAGATTTCTGGATTCTCTCCCAATTTAGAAAATAGTCTGTGCCTTTATTCCTGCTACCAAAATGCATGACTCCACACTTTGCTACACTCTATTCCGTCTGCCATTTCTCTGCCCATTCTTCCAACCTGTCCAAGACCTTCTGCAGAGTCCCTGCTTTCTCTGCACTTCCTTCCCTTCCTGTTATGCTCTGGCGCACACAGGAACTGGAATCAAACACACGACTCACACACAAGAGTCAATTTGGAGAAAATAAAGGCGTTCTTTAATTTTCACATTAAAGAATTTTCACATTAAAGAACACTGCGATTCGAACCAAAAACTCTAAACTTACTCAGCTACAAAAACATTAGTTACAAAAATTACTTACTAGCTATACTACAACCGAGAGCACATGAATCACAATACGAACTGGCACAGGACAATGGGAGGCGTGGACTATATATACATGAGGTAAGGGCACACAGGTGGAAACAATCAAGGCGGGGCTGACAATTACAATGGCAGGAAGTCAAGGGACCTGAAATGAGAATCTAAACACAGAACATGACACAAGACTAACAGATATGACGGGACATTACAGTACCCCCCCCTTTAGGACCGACTCCTGACGGTCCAGGCTGGTCAGGATGAGTCTTGTCAAAGTCCTTGATCAAAGTCTTGTCCAAAATGAAGCTGGCAGGAATCCAGCACCTCTCCTCAGGACCGTAGCCTTCCCAGTAGACCAGAAACTGGCGACCGCGACCGCGACCTCTCTTGCGGACTGCAAGAAGTGCTTTAGCTGTGTAGACCGGACCACCGTCGACGAGTCGGGGGGGGGGGGGGGGGGGGGGGGTGGAGGGGGCTTGGAGGCGGGCACGAGTGCACTTTCCTTGACCGGTTATATTTTGCTGACGTGGAATGTAGGATGAACCCTTAATGACCTGGGGAGTTGTAGACGGACTGAAACAGGGTTAATGACTTTCGAAATGGGAAATGGACCCACGAACCTTGGAGCCAGCTTTCTGGCGTGGACGTGAAGTGGCAAGTCCTTTGTAGACAGCCATATCTTCTGGCCTGGGCGATAATGCGGAGCAGATCTGCGGTGGCGGTCGGCTGCCGCTTTCATCCGGGACTGACCCTGGAGTAGAACCCTCCGAGCTCCGTCCCAGATTCGGCGACAGCGTCGGATCATGGCGTGGGCAGAAGGCACCGTCACCTCACCCTCATAAGCCGAGAACAAGGGGGGCTGATAGCCGTAGGCACACTAGAAGGGTGTGAGTCCCGTGGCAGCCGTAGGAAGCGTGTTGCGTGCGTACTCGACCCAGATGAGATGGTCGCTCCAGGTGGTCTGGTTCTGCGCGATCAGACAGCGCAAGCAGGTCTCGAGCTCCTGGTTCATCCGCTCAGTCTGGCCATTGGATTGCGGATGGTAACCAGAAGACAGGCTGACGGTGGCACCTATGAGGGAACAAAACTCACTCCAAAACTTGGACACAAACTGAGGGCCTCGGTCCGAGACAATGTCTGTAGGGAAACCATGGATACGGAAAACATGAGACATCATTACCTCTGCTGTCTCTTTGGCAGAGGGGAGCTTGGCCACAGCGATAAAATGTACCATCTTTGAAAATCGGTCTACCACCGTCAGGACAGTTTTGTTACCTTTGGAGGCCGGCAACCCAGTAACAAAGTCAATAGAGATGTGGGACCAGGGCCTCTGAGGGACTGAAAGTGGGTGCAGCAGGCCCGCTTGGGCTTGTCTGGAGGGCTTGCTCCTTGCACAGACAGGGCAGGCGGCCACATATTCAGCTACATCCTTCTCAAGTGAAGGCCACCAAAAACGCTGTTTAACCACAAAAACAGTTCTCTTGGCACCTGGATGGCATGTGAGCAGGGATGTGTGAGCCCAGTGGATTATCTGGGGGTGCAATGTCACAGGAACAAACAAACAGTTAGTAGGACAGCCACTCGGTGCTGGAGTCTCATCATTAGCCTGCTTCACATCTGTTTCGATCTGCCAAGACTCCGCTCCTACCACACGGTTAAGTGGCAGGATGGGTTCGGGTTCTCTGGTATCAGGTTCAGGGTCATAAAGTCGGGACAGGGCGTCTGGTTTTGTGTTCTGGGAACCGGGCCTGTAAGACAGAGAAAAGTTGAACCTACTAAAAAACAGAGTCCATCTGGCCTGACGTGAGTTGAGTCTCTTGGCTTTACGGATGTATTCCAGGTTCTTGTGATCTGTCCATACCAGAAAAGGCTGCTCGGCCCCCTCCAGCCAGTGCCTCCACTCCCCCAATGCGGCTCTGACCGCCAGCAGTTCTTTGTTTCCGACATCGTAATTCTTTTCTGCTGGGGTCAACTTACGTGACAGGTAGGCGCAGGAATGAATCCGGTTGTCCTTCTCCGCTCTCTGGGAAAGTACCGCTCCAATCCCCTCGATGGAGGCATCCACCTCCACAATGAACTGTCTCTGGGGATCTGGGATGGTCAGAACAGGAGCGTTGGTGAACAATGTTTTGAGGCGCTGGAAGGCGGCTTCGGCCTGAGGATTCCACTGGAACTGGGTCGTGGAAGACGTGAGAGAGTGCAGAGGAGCAGCAACAGCACTGAAGTCTAATAAAACGTCTGTAAAAGTTTGCAAATCCGAGAAACTGTTGCACCTTCTTTCTGTTAGTGGGGGTGGGCCAATTGGCCACCGCACTGACCTTATCAGGGTCCATCTGGATGTGGTCGGCCGATATAATGTAGCCCAGAAAGGACATTGTGTCTGCGTGGAAGTCGCACTTCTCGGCCTTCACATACAGACGGTTAGCTAAGAGCTTCTGCAACACACACTTGACATGACGCTCATGAGACTGTATGTCTGGAGAGAAGATAAGAATGTCATCAAGGTAGACAAAAACACACTCATTGAGAAATTCCCCGAGGACCTCGTTCATAAAAGCTTGGAAGACTGCGGGGGCATTGGTTAACCCGAACGGCATCACCAAATACTCGTAGTGCCCGTTAGGGGTGTTAAACCCAGTTTTCCACTCATCCCCCTCTCTGATTCTCACTAGATGGTATGCATTCCTTAAGTCTAGTTTAGTGAATACTTTGGCTTTGTGCAACAGTTCAAAAGCAGAAGACATCAAAGGAAGTGGGTAACGATTCTTGATCGTAATCTCGTTTAGGAAGCTGTAATCTATGCAGGGACGAAGTGACCCATCTTTCTTGCCCACAAAGAAAAACCCCGCGCCTGCTGCCAATAATGCCCGTCCTCAGGGAGGACTCAATGTATTCATCCATCGCCTTCCTCTCGGGGCCGGATATGGAGTGCAGTCGCCCCTTGGGAATAGGGGCCCCCGGCAGCAGGTTGATAGCGCAGTCGAAAGGTCGATGAGGAGGTAGGGTGGTGGCCCTGGACTTGTTGAACACCTTCAGTTCATGGTAACATGGTGGAACCTTCGACAGATCGGGATAGTCATCATCATCATTAGAAATCTTTATTTCTTCAGATTTAAGAACATTTATTCCCAAAACCGCCCCGATCTTCCCGTAACTCACCCCTTTGTTCACTGGTTCAACAAGACATGATTGTGTGCACTCAACCCCCCATCGTCTGATCTTACCAGATCGCCAATCAATCTGAGGATTGTGTTTCTCCAGCCAAGGGAAACCAAAGACCAAGGGATGTTGAGCTGAGTCAAACAAGTGAAAAGACATTATCTCCACATGGTTAGCATTGAACATGACTTTGACAGGTTCTGTACGATGAGTTATCTCAAACAACTGACGTCCATCTAAAGCGCTCACCATAATAGGTTGCAACAAGGGCACAGATTTAACCTTACACGATCGAGCTAGAGTCCAGTCCATGAGACTCTCGTCGGCTCCGGAGTCGATCAAAACCCCCCGAGTCGGATATGACGAGACATTACACTTCCACCTATTTTTGCATCATCCGCAAATTTGGCCACAAAGCCTTCAATCCCCTCATCCAAATTATTAATATACAACGTGAAGAGTAATGACCCCAGCACCGACCCCTGCGGAACTCCACTAGTCACTGGCAGCCAACCGTAAAAAGCCCCCCTTATTGCCTCTCTTTGTCTTCTGCCGTCCGGCCAACCTGCTACCCATGCTAGTATCTGCCCTTTAATACCATGGGCTCTCAATCTTCCTTGATAGCCTCATGTGTGGCACCTCATCAAAGGCTTTCTGAAAATCTTCGTAAACAATGTCCACTGACTCTCCTTTGTCTGTCCTCCTGTTTACTTCTTCAAAGAATTCCAGAAGATTCATCAGGCAAGATCTCGCTTTACAAAATTATGTTGACCGGCCTATTTTATTATGAACTTCTCAGTACTCCGTGAACTCATCCTTTATAATGGACTCTAGGTACAGGAGGAGGCCATTCGGCCCTTTGAGCCAGCACCGCCATTCAATGTGATCATGGCTGATCATTCTCAATTGGTACCCCATTCTCAATCAGTACCCCGTTCCTGCCTTCTCCCCATACCCCCTGACTCTGCTATCCTTAAGAGCTCTATCTAGCTCTCTCTTGAATGCATTCAGAGAATTGGCCTCCACTGCCTTCAGAGGCAGAGAATTCCACAGATTTACAACTCTCTGACTGAAAAAGTTTTTCCTCATCTCAGTTCTAAATGGCCTACCCCTTATTCTTAAACTGTGGCCCCTTGTTCTGGACTCTCCCAACATTGGGAACATGTTTCCTGCCTCTAACGTGTCCAACCCCTTAATAATCCTATACGTTTCGATAAGATCCCCTCTCATTCTTCTAAATTCCAGTGTATACAAGCCTAGTTGCTCCAGTCTTTCAACATATGACAGTCCCGTTATTCCGGGAATTAACCTAGTAAACCTATGCTGCACGCCCTGAATAGCAAGAATATCCTTCCTCAAATTTGGAGACCAAAACTGCACACAGTACTCCAGGTGCGGTCTCACTAGGGCCCTGTACAACTGCAGAAGGACCTCTTTGCTCCTATACTCAACTCCCCTTGTTATGAAGGCCAACATTCCATTGGCTTTCTTCACTGCCTGCTGTACCTGCATGCTTCCTTTCAGTGACTGATGCACTAGGACACCCAGATCTCGTTGTACGTCCCCTTTTACTAACTTGACACCATTCAGATAATACTCTGCCTTCCTATTCTTACCACCAAAGTGGATAACCTCACAGTTATCCACATTAAACTGCATCTGCCATGCATCCGTCCACTCACACAACCTGTCCAAGTCACCCTGCAACCTCATAGCATCTTCCTCACAGTTCACACTACCACCCAGCTTTGTATCATCTGCAAATTTGCTAATGGTACATTTAATCCCTTCATCCAAGTCATTAATGTATATTGTAAATAGCTTTGGTCCCAGCACCGAGCCTTGCGGTACCCCACTAGTTACTGCCTGCCATTCTGAAAGGGACCCATTTATCCCCACTCTTTGCTTTCTGTCTGTCAACCAATTTTCTATCCATGTCAGTACCCTACCTCCAATACCATGTGCTCTAAGTTTTAGTATATAGATGTCCTTCCTCAAATTAGGAGACCAAAACTGCACACAATACTCCAGACGTGATCTTTGCTTTTGATCTCAGGCCACTAGAACATCTGGGAGGTTGTTTATGTCTTCCTTAGTGAAGCCAGATCCAAAGTACCAGTTCAACTGGTCTGCCATTTCATTGTTCCCCATAATAAATTCACCTGCTTCTGTTTTCAAGGGACCCACATTTGCCTTAACTATTTTTTTCCTCTTTACATACCTAAAAAAGCTTTTACTATCCTTTATATTATTGGCTAGCTTACCCTCATACCTCATCTTTTCTCCCCCTCTTGCCTTTTTAGTTAACTTCTGTTGCTCTTTAAAAGACTCCCAATCCTCTGGCTTCCCACTTTTCTTTGCTATGTTTTACTTCTTCTCTATTATTTTTATGCTGTCCTTGACTTTCCTTGTCAGCCACAGGTGCCTCTTACTCCCTTTAGAATCTTTCCTCCTCTTTGGGATCAATTGATCCTGCAACTTCTGCATTATTTCCAGGAATACCTGCCATTGCTATTCCACCGTCTTCCCTGCTAGGGCCACCTTCCAGACAAATCTGGCCATCTCCTGCCTCATGCCTCTATAAACCCCTTTGCTATACTGTAATACTGACACTCCCGCTTTTCCCTTCTCCCTCTCAATTTGTAGATTAAAACTTATCATATTATGATCACTGCCTCCTAATGGCTCTTTTACCTTGAGTTCCCTTATCAAATCAGGTTCATTACACAACACTAAATCCAGAATTGCCTTCTCCCTGGAAGGCTCCAGTACAAGCTGTTCTAAGAATCCATCTCGGAGGCACTCCACAAACTCCCTTTCCTGGGGTCCAGTACCAACCTGATTTTCCCAGTCTACCTGCATGTTGAAATCTCCCATAACCACCGTAGCATTACATTTGCGACATGCCAATTTTAGCTCTTGATTCAACTTGCACCCTATGTCGAGGCTACTGTTTGGGGGCCTGCAGATAACTCCCATTAGGGTCTGTTTACCCTTACAATTCCTCATTTCTATCCATACTGATTCTACATCTCCTGATTCTATGTCACCCCTTACAAGGGAGTGAATATCATTCCATTCCAAGAGAGCGACCCCACCCCCTCTGCCCACCTATCTGTCTTTTTGATAGGTCGTATACCCCTGATAGGTCGTATATCCCTGAATATTCAGTTCCCAGCCCTGGTCCTCTTGTAGCCATGTCTCTGTAATTCTCACAACATCGTACTTGCCAATGTCTAACTGAGCCTCAAGCTCATTCTCTTTACTTTTTATACTTCGCTCATTTAAATACAACACTTTAACTTCGTATTCACCTCCCCTCTCACACCGATCACCATTGGCCCTGACCTTACTCTCTTATCCCATCTAGAACTTTCCTTCCCATTTATTCGAGAGTCCTTTGCAGTTTCTCCTGTATTCACTTCCCCTTTAACTCCATCTTCATATTCCCAATTTGTCAACCCCTTCCCCCCACTACTTAGTTCAATGAATACCTATCAGAAACATTGATGTGCGTCAATGAATACCTAAAGGTTGTTGTGCTGTTGAGCTATATGTGCTGTAGTCATACTGCAGCTTCCACATTGAGCTGCACAGATACCTTAACCTTGTGCTGTGCAGATATCTTAACCTTGTGCTGTATAGCTATCTTAACCTTGTGTGTACAGTTACCTCAACCTTTGTCATACTGCAGGTTCCACATTGTGCTGTACAGCTATCTTAACCTTGTGCTGGACAGCTATCTTAACCTTGTGCTGTACAGATTTTTTGTCCTACAATATTCTAAATGCGATCTCACCAACGTCTTAGACAACTGCAACATGACCTCCCAACTTCTATACTCAATACTCTGACTGATGAAAGCCAAAGTGCCAAAAGCCACTGTGCCGCACGATACACCTACAGTTCTGCCACCAATTTTCCATCAACTGGTGGTCCGTCGTCCCCTTTAATCCGGACAAAATTGCGAGAGTGCACTTGACATCCCCCTGGAATTCCCCCCGAAAATGTGGCGCCCAGGCCGAATGAGGCAGCCGATCCCAGCCTCATTAGGACTTCCATGGTCGAATACATCCCCTACGGCCGGGGCTCTGGAACTCCGGCCCAGCCGGAGCCGGCAGTTCCGTTCCCATATTCGACTTCCACGGCCGACTTTGCGGGCCGGTATCTTGGTCCCCCGAGTCCGTGACCTCTGTTGGCCCGGCAAAATGGATCATACGGCAAAGCTCTGGAACCAAGGGTGCCGGGAAGTTGGTGGTGGACCTGAACATAGAGTCAAACAATGATCATACCCAGATAGAAGATGTAAGGCGGGATGATGCTGCCCAGCCGGCTGGCCATTGAACTTACTCCGACACACATGTTCCTAACTGCCATCGGGTACAGCTCAGCCGTGTAGACATAAACCATGGCAAAGTCACACGTGGTGGAGAGTTTCCCACTCATCACCAGCACTGTGGTGAGTCCTGAAATATCTGAATAAACCAGAAACAATCGTAAGTTTGGTGGAGACACAAGTAACTGCAGAAGCGGGAATCTTGCCAAGAACACAAACGCTGGAGTAACTCAGCATCTGTGGGGGACATAAATAGGCAACGTTTAGGGTCGAGATGCTTCGCCAGATTATTTCGTTTAGTTTACTAAGTTTAGTTTAGTTTAGCTTATTATTGTCAAGCATACTGAGGTACAGTCAAAAAGCGATTTTCCAATCAGCAAAAAGATTAAATACATGATTACACACAATCCATCCACTGTGTTCAGATACAAGACAAAGGTACAAGGTTTAGTGCAAGATAAAGTTCAATTAGTGCTAGTTTGAAGGTCTCCAATGAGGTAGATGTGAGGGCAGGACTTTTTAAGAAAGGAGGGAGAGAGAAAACAGGAAATTATAGACCAGTTAGTCTGACATCAGTGGTGGGGAAGATGCTGGAGTCAATTATAAAAGACTGCATTTGGATAGCAGTAACAGGATCGCTCCGAGTCAGCATGGATTTACGAAGGGGAAATCATGCTTGACTAATCTTCTGGAATTTTTTGAGGATGTAACTAGGAAAATTGATTGGGGAGAGCCGGTGGATGTGGTGTACCTTGACTCAGAAAGCTTTCGTCAAGGTCCCACATAGGAGATTGGTGGGCAAAATTAGAGCGCATGGTATTGGAGGTAGTGTACTGACATGGATAGAAAATTGGTTGACAGACAGAAAGCAAAGAGTGGGGATCAATGGGTCCCTTTTAGAATGGCAGGCAGTGACAATATACATCAATGACTTGAATGAAGGGATTAAAAGTACCATTAGCAAATTTGCAGATGATACAAAGCTGGGTGGCAGTGTGAACTGTGAGGAAGATGCTATGAGGTTGCAGGGTGACTTGGACAGGTTGTGTGAGTGGGCGGAAGATGCATGGCTGATGCAGTTTAATGTGGATAAGTGTGAGGTTATCCATTTTGGTGGTAAGAATAGGAAGGCAGATTATTATCTGAATGGTGTCAAGTTAGGAAAAGGGGACGTACAACGAGATCTGGGTGTCCTAGTGCATCAGTCACTGAAAGTAAGCATGCAGGTACAGCAGGCAGTGAAGACAGCCAATGGAATGTTGACCTTCATAACAAGAGGAGTTGAGTATTGACGGATGAGAGGGGATCTTATCGAAACATAGAAAATAGGTACAGGAGGAGGCCATTCGGCCCTTTGAGCCAGCACCGCCATTCATTGTGATCATGGCTGATCGTCCCCAATCAATAACCCGTGCCTGCCTTCTCCCCATATCCCTTGATTACACTAACCCCAAGAGCTCTATCTAACTCTCTCTTAAATCCATCCAGTGATTTGGCTTCCACTGCCCTCTGTGGCAGAGAATTCCACAAATTCACAACTCTGGGTGAAAAAGTTGCTTCTCACCTCAGTTTTAAATGGCCTCCCCTTTATTCTAAGACTGTGGCCCCTGGAACTGGAGTCGCCCAACATTGTGAACATTTTTCCTGCATTTAGCTTGTCCAGTCCTTTTATAATTTTATATGTTTCTATAAGATCCCCTCTCATCCTTCTAAACTCCAGTGAATACAAGCCTAGTCTTTTCAATCTTTCCTCATATGACAGTCCCGCCACCCCAGGTATCAATCTCGTGTTGTGTATTTCCATCCTGGAACAAAGGTTCTTACTGTCTACCCTTTCTATACCTCGCATAATTTTATATACTTCCATCTAGTCTCCCCTTAACCTCCGACTTTCCAGACGAAACAATTCAATTTATCCAACCTCTCCCTCTAGCTGAAACCCTCGACTCCAGGCAACATTCTGGTAAACCTCCTCCGCACCCTTTCCAAAGCCTCCATGTTTCCTGCAATGGGGCGACCAGAACTGTACGGAATACTCCAAATGCGGCCCAACCAAAGTCCAATAGAGCTGTATCATGACTTCCTGACTCTTATACTCAAAGTCCCTAAAATGAAGGCAAGCATACCATTCGCCACCTTTACCATCCTGTCCATTTGTGCTGCCATCTTCACTGAGCTATGAATTTGGACTCCTGGATTCCTCTGTACATAAATATTGTTCGGATCTTGCTATTAACTGTATACATTTGCCTTATTTTCAACCTCACAAAATGCAACACCTTGCAATCTCTCGGGCTAAACTCCAACTGCCATTTCTCTCCCAATTTCTGCAGTTGATCTGTATCCATTATATCTCTGACATCCTTCCTCACTGTCTGCAAAATCTCAAATTTTGGTGTCATCAGCAAAGTTACTCATCCATCCATCTACATTTATGTTCAGGTTATTTCTATAAAGCACAAACATCAGAGGTCCCGCACGGATTATGGTTTGTAGGTTGTTTGGCCTCTGTAAATTGCCCCCAGTATGTAGGGAGTGGATGAGAAATTGGATGACATAGAACTAGTGTGAACGGGTGATTGATGGTCGGCATGGATTAGGTGGGCGGAAGGGCCTGTTCCCATGCTGTATTTCTAAACTAAACTAAATAATTAAAATCCGGTCAGTGGAAAATATGTGGAGATTAATTTAGTTTAGTTTAGTTTAGTTTAGAGATACAGTGTGGAAACAGGCCCTTCAGCTCACCAAGTCCGGTTCGACCAAAGATCACCCGTACACTCATTCTGTGAAGCCAGTTTTGCATCCGACACACCAGGGGCAATTTTACAGAGGCCAATTAACTTACAAACCGGCATTCCTCGGAATGTGGGAGAAAACTGGAGCACCTTGAGGAAACCTATGCGATCACAGGGAGAACGTACAAACACCGAACAGACAGCACCCATAGTCAAGATCGAATCATGTCTCTGGAGCTGTGAGGCATCAACTCAACCACTGTTGCACTGTGCCGATAAAAGAACATATTCCTCACAGATTATTTTTAATAAACACGTCTAAATATTCTTCTTCTCATACTTACCACACGAGTACGCAAATGACTGTGATAACTTGGATATTGTGAGATTTTATCAATTGAGTAACTGGAACAGATTTTACTTGTTTATTCTGTAGCTGTTCAAGCTGGAAGAAAAACAGAAGATTCAACATTGCATCGGCTCTGCGGAAAGTGTCAGTATTATTATCCACATCCCCTGATTCATATTGGGCATGGGATGTCCAGAAAATGATGATTCACAGTTTGTGAGCTTGTGAATGAATGAATGAATGAATGAATGAATAAATGAATGATATTTTATTGTCACATGTGACAAGTTACAGTGAGATTCGTTGTTTTTCACACCCAAGTAATGCAAATAGTCGCCACATGAAGGACGCCGACAAAGTTATCAAGTATCCCACACCAGGTCTTCCTTTGTTCCACCCACGCCAGGTCCTCCTTTGTTCTTGTACACAACTTACCGTACATCCAGCTCTGTCTACAGCTCTGTCTACAGCTTGTATACAGAGGATTGAGAAATGATGCACAAGCATTGCAAAGATGCCTTAAAAACCTTGGCACAACCTCCTAAATCTTAGCATCTTTCCTCTTCCCCAAACTGCTAGCAAATGCGGCCTAGTGGAAATTGAATTTCAACCCAAAGAAATTTGTGTCTTTATAAAAATGTGCTGAATATTCTCCCACATTTAAATTCAAATCAGATTCTGAATTGTTACAAAATCTGAATCTTGATTAATAGTGCAAACCCCATAAACAGTGCTCTGAAATTTAATTAGATTTTTTGTAAAAATGGGCAGTTTTATACACATATGGATACAAGGAACTGCAGATGCTTGTTTACAAAAAAATGACACAAACTGATGGAGTAATTCAGTGGGTCAGGCAGCATCTCTGGAGATTTTTTAACAAATGACTGGTTCAGCAGAGGAAATACTGCCCAGTATTGGTTAACGTTTGTGGAGTTAACTTCTTACATCCAATCATTTCTAGATTGTGACATCTGTGTATTACATTAGGGGCAGCACAGTGCCGCAGTGGCAGAGTTGCTGCCTTACAGCACCAGAGACCTGGGTTCGATCCTGATTACTGGTGATGTCTGTATGGAGTTTTGTACGTTCTCCCTGTAACCATGTGGATTTTCTCCAGCATTGCTGGTTTCCTTCCACACTCCAAAGACAAAAAGGTTTGTAGGTTAATTGGCTTCAGTAAATTGTTTCTAGTGTGTAGAATAGTGATAGTGTATGGGATGATCGCTGGTTGGCATGGACTCAGTGGGCTGAAGGGCCTGTTTCCATGCTCTTTCTCTAAAGTCTAATATAAAGTCTAACTCAAAAGCTGAATATTTTTGCTTTCTCAATATTACAAGCAATAGATTAATTTTAGTTTTCCACTAAAAGGTTTATAGGATAAAGCCCATGAGAAAATAACAAGAATCAGAGTGAGAATTAGTGAAACAATCTTGCGAATAATCTGAGAGTATCCTATGTAATGTATATCTATGATGCTGAGTACATTCTGCATTCTGTATCTTTTCCTTTCCTCCACCTATTGTGCTTGAGTTTGGTTTTTGATTGTATTTATGTATAACATTATTTGATTTGATAGCACACAAAACAAAAAAAATCACTCTGCTTCTGTACACGTGACAATAATAAACTTTAACCTGTCTTATAATGGAATAAGGCAAATGTGATCTTATCTCCAAATTACCGTTAATAAAGTCAAAAATAATTTTATCCCGTGAGAGGTTATGACACACAGTTCAACCCAGGTATCTGCTGCTGTAAGGTAGCAACTCTACCACTGCCCTATTTGTGCAATTCCTGTAGTGTAGATACATACTTGTCAAGATATTCATGCCTAATTTTTCTGCAATGAGGTCAGGTTGAAAATGTATATAAGAGCGCCAAGACCCAGGTTCTAGTATTATACTTGCGTGGAGCTCAGAAAAGCAGGCAGTTTAAAGAGTAAAGAGTTAATTGGCAGGAAAGTTTGTTACAAAAGAAGGTGACTCACAGGTAAAGGCAGTTTAAGAAGAGTGCCAAGACCCAGGTTCTAGTGTGATTCTTGCGTGGAGCTCAGAGAAACAAGCAGTTTAAAAACAGAGCAAAGATTTAATTTGCTGGAAAGCTTGTTACAAAAAAAGGTGACTCACAGGAAAGGCAGTTTAAAAAGAGCACCAAGACCCAGTTCGGGTAATTTACTAATCAATTTACTAATCAGCCCTAACTTAGTTGATTAGGTAGCAGATAAAAGTAAGTGCAGCTGTAGGAGTGGCCTTGGGAGGTGAAGTGCGAGTTTTTGGCTTGAGAGTCGGCGGAGGCGAGGCTAGGCTTGTGATTTTTGTCACTGAAGAAATGGCAGGCATGGTGGTACAGTGTGTTTCCTGTAGGATGTGGGAAGGCAGGGACACTGCTGGAGCTTCTGGGAACTGCACCTGCAGGAGTTGTGTCCAGGTGCAGCTCCTGAGTGAAAGTGTTGGGGAACTGGAGAAGCAGTTGGTTAGCCTCAGAGCCATCTGGGAAAACGAGAGTTTCCTGGACAAGACCTACGGTGAGGTTGTCACGCCAAGGATACGGGAAGAGCAAAGGTGGTTGACTGTGAGAAAGGGCTGTACAAGTGGAGTGCAGGAGAGCCCGGTGGCTGTGCCGAATGAAAACAGGTACGCCCTCTTGGGAGTTATCGGGTCAGAAGATGTTTCCAGTCCGAATGGCAGACGGGTCGGTAGCTCCAATACCAAAAGATGAGACTCGACCGGTGATACCGACGTCAGGAGAGCCATAGTGGTGGGTGACTCCATTGTCGGAGGTGCGGACAGGGGGTTCTGTGGTGACAGGCGAGACTCGAGGATGATCTGTTGCCTCCCTGGTGCCAGGGTTAAAGATGTCATGGACTGACTTCAGAACATCTTCGAGAGGGAAGGTGAACAGCCAGAAGTAGTTGTGCACGTGGGCACGAATGACGTCGTGAAGAAGCGGAAGGAGGTTCTGCATCGCGAGTTTAAGGAGTTAGGTAGAAGACTGAATAGCAGGACTTCTAGGGTGGTTATCTCTGGATTGCTTCCTGTACCTCGTGCTGGTGAGGGCAGGAACAGGGAGATAGAGGAATACAGAGGAATACAGAGGAATACAGAGCTTTATTTGTCATTCGGTACCTCGAAGTCATTGCAGTCACACACAAAAAAAAAAGAACACAAGACACATGACCCCAACACAAACATCCATCACAGTGACTCCAAACACCCCCTCACTGTGATGGAGGCAACAAAACTTCCACTCTCTTCCCCCCACGCCCACGGACAGACAGCTCGTCCCCGACCGACCCGCACAGTCCCCTCAAGGGGATGGAAGTCCCCGCGGCCGAGCCGCACCGGGCGCTGAAAAGTCCCGCGGCCGAGCCAGGCGATTGAAGGCCCCGCGGCCGAGCCGTACCGGGTGCTGAAACGTCCCGTGACCGAGCCGGGCGATGGAAGGCCCCGCGGCCGTACCGTGCGCTGCTAAGTCCCGCGGCCGAGCCGCACCAGCGATGTAAAGTCCCATGGCCGAGCCGCGCCGGGCGATGGAAGGCCCCACGGTCGAGCCGAGCCGCGCCTGGCGCTGAACCGTCCCGCGACCACGCCGGGCGATGTTAGGTCCCGCGGCCGAGCCGCACCAGCGATGTAAAGTCCCGCGGCCTAGCCGCACCAGGCGATGGAAGGCCCCGCGGGTGATGGAAGGCCCCGCGGCCGTACCGTGCGCTGCTAAGTCCCGCGGCCGAGCCGCACCGGGCGATGTTAGGTCCCGCGGCCGAGCCGCACCAGCGATGTAAAGTCCCATGGCCGAGCCGCGCCGGGCGATGGAAGGCCCTGCGGGCGATGGAAGGCCCGCGGCCGAGCCGCGCCCCGCGCCGTGAGGAAGAGAACTAACAAGGAAAGGTTTCCCCCACCACCCCACCCCACCCCCCCACACATACACAGACAAAAAACAAAAACAAAAGCCATCCCAACACCGACACACAACAAAAAAAAGGAAAAAAGACGAACAGACTGCCAGCGAGCCACAGCCGTTAGGCGCCGCCACACGTTGGCGGACGTTACAAAGCCTTCTATGCCCGCACCTCCAGACTAAGAAACAGCTTTATTGCTAGAGCTATAGCTGCTCTGAATAGGACCTGTTGAGTGTCCCCCATGATCTGTCTCTGTCCCCATGGTCATCTGGCACATTTGACCCTGCATGAATCTTTTCGCACTTTACCTTGTTTCTTTTTTTTTCCCTTTTTGTTGTTTTTGTTTTCGACGTGTTTTATTTATTTTATAGCATTGATATGAAAGTGGCATTCTTAATCTCGTTGTACTTGTACAATGACAATAAAGATGTATCATATTGTATTAGGCAGGAAATGGTGTTGGGTAGACTGATGGGACTGAAGGCTGATAAATCCCCAGGGCCTGATGGTCTGAATCCCAGGGAACTTAAAGAAGTGGCTCTGGATCATGGACGCATTGGTGATCATTTTCCAATGGTCTATAGAATCAGGATCAGTTCCCGTGGATTGGAGTGTAGCTAATGTTATCCCACTTTATATGAAAGGAGGAAGAGAGAAAACAGGAAATTATAGACCAGTTAGCTTGACATCAGTGGTGGGAAAGATACTGGAGTCAATTATAAAAGAAGACATTGCGGAACATTTGGATAGCAGTAACAGGATCGTTCTGAGTCAGCATGGATTTACGAGGAAGAAATCGTGCTTGACTAATCTTCTGCAGTTTTTTGAGGATGTAACTAGGAAAATGACAAGGGAGAGCCAGTGGATGTAGTCTATCTGGACTTTCAGAAAGCCTTTGATAATGTCCCACAAAGGAGATTAGTGGGCAATATTAGAGCACATGATATTGGGGGTAGGGTACTGACATGGATAGAAAATTGGTTGGCAGACAGGAAACAAAGAGTAGGGATTAACGGGTCCCTTTAAGAATGGCAGGCAGTGACTAGTGGGGTACCGCAAGGCTCGGTGCTGTGACCACAGCTATTTACAATATACATTAATGACTTAGATGAAGGGATTAAAAGTACCATTAGCAAATTTGCAGATGACACAAAGCTGGGTGGCAGTGTGAACTGTGAGGAGGATGCTATGAGGTTGCAGGGTGACGTGGACAGGTTGTGTGATGGGCAGATGCATGGCTGATGCAATTTAATGTGGATAAGTGTGAGGTTATCCACTTTGGTGGTAAGAACAGGAAGGCAGATTATTATCTGAATGGTGCCAAGTTAGGAAAAGGGGAAGTACAAAGAGACCTGAGTGTCCTTGTTCATCCGTCATTGAAAGTAAGCATGCAGGTACAGCAGGCAGTGAAGAAAGCTAATGGTGTCTTGGCCTTCAAGACAAGAGGAGTTGCGTATAGAAACAAAGAGGTCCTTCTACAGTTGTACAGGGCCCTAGTGAGACCACACCTGAAGTAATATGTGCAATTTTTGTCTCCAAATTTGAGGAAGGAAATTCTTGCTATTGAGGGAGTGCAGCGTAGGTTCACTAGGTTAATTCCAGGAATGGCGGGACTGTCGTATGTTGAAAGACTGGAGTGACTGGGCTTGTATACACTGGAATTGAGAAGGATGAGAGGGGATCTTAATGAAACATTTAAGATTATTATGGGATTCGACACACTAGAGGCAGGAAACATGTTCCCGATGTTGGGGGAGTCCAGAACCAGGGGCCACAGTTTAAAAATAAGGGGTAGGCCATTTAGAACGGAGATGAGGAAAAACCTTTTCACTCAGAGGTGTAAATCTGTGGAATTCTCTGCCTCAGAAGGCAGTGAAGGCCAATTCTCTGGATGCTTTCAAAAGAGAGCTAGATAGAGCTCTTAATGATAGCGGTCAAGGGGTATGGGGAGAGGGCAGGAACGGGGTACTGATTGTGAATGATCAGCTATGATCACATTGAATGGCGATGCTGGGTCAAAGGGCCGAATGGCCTATTCCTGCACCTATTGTCTATATCCATTCGTTTCTGGGTGGTCAGGTTTGCAATATTATAGTTTTAATGATCAACTAGCTTGGTGAAGACTTATCATCATCTTAACACAAGTGGATAACAAGAACAAACACAAGTGAGACCGATGTCAGACCAAATAATATCAAGGAGTAGTGCAGGAAGGAACTGCAGATGGTCGTTAACACCAAAGATAGACACAAAACGCTGGAGTAACTCAGTGGGTCAGGCAGTATGTCTGGGGAAAAGGAATAGGTGATGTTTTGTGTCGGAACCCTTCTTCGGACTGAAAGATAGAGAAGGCTCAATATCAAGAAGTAATCACCTTCTGAATAGAAGGTATATGAAAATAACTGAGCTCTGTATTAAAGAACTGAACAACCACAGAGCAATTAAATAAATGGTCTTGCCCCAATACCTCATCGTCAGTGAAAAGTACTGCTGGTGGAGTGATGCCATTTTTCTTTGCCATGAGTCGGATTATTGATTCAGCTTCCTTTACCCTTCCCTTGGACAGTAGCCAGCGTGGAGATTCAGGAATAAACCTAGAATTAAACAAGGTATTCTATAACAAGATTATTGAAGCATCAAAGAACTTGTGAAATTACTACCATGATATTCTTTAACAATAAGAGTGGCACAGTGGCGCAGCTGGTAGAGCTGCTGCCTAACAGCACCAAAGACCTGGGTTTCATCCTGACCTCAGTTGCTGTCTGTGTGGAGTTTGCATGTTCTCCCAGTGACCACGTGGGCTTCCCTTGGGTGCTCCGGTTTCCTTCCACATCCCAAAACACATGCGACTTTGTAGGTTAATTGGCCTTTGTAAATTGCCCCTAGTATGTAGAGAATGGATGCGAAAGTGGGATAACATAGAACTGGTGTGAATGGATGATCGATGGTCAGTGTTGCTTCAGTGAGCTGAAGGGCCTATTTTCATTTGATGGAGATTGCACCTTCTCCCCGTGACCGCATAGGTTTTCTCCGAGATCTTTGTTTTCATCCCACACTCCAAAGACGCACAGGTTTGTTGGGTAATTGGTTTGGTGTAAATGTAAATTGTCCCTAGTGTGTGTAGAGTAGTGATAGTGTGCGGGGATCGCTGGTTGGCACGGACTCGGTCGGCCGAAGGGCTTGTTTCCACGCTGTAGATCCAAACTAAAAAATGCGACCAAAAAAAACATTATTTAATTGTATTCAAATTTACTAGTGGATTTAGAAATGACAAAAACATGGAATAGCACCTGGGGTGTTTAATGCAGATTTTCACTTTTGACATGTTAAGTGAATTCTCAGATGGTGAACATCATTGGCAAATATCTATGACTTCTACACTCTCTCTGGGGCACTGACGGGAAGAAAAGAAAGAGATTAAAGAAACTCCCAAAGCTTTTTATACCTACATTAAAAACAAGTGGGTAACTCGGGAGCAGGTAGGTCAGCTTATGGATAAAAAAGGGAATTTGTGCTTGGGGTCAGGGGATGTAGGTACGGTACTAAACAAGTTATTTCCTCTGTTTTCACCAAGGAGAAGGACATGGAGGACAGTGAGATCAGTGTGGAGAATAATAATATACAAGGACATTTTGTGATTATGGAGGAGGAGGTGATGGTGCCCTTAAAGAGCATTAAAATGGATAAATCCGAAGGACCTTTATTTTTAGTTTAGTTTTACTTTAGAGGTGCAATGTGAAAACAGAACCAACAGCACATCGAGTCCATGCCAACCAGAGATACCCGCACACTAACACTATCCAACAAACACTAGGGACAATTTACAATTTTTACCGAGCCAATTATAATGTACAAACTCCATACAGACAGCACCCAAATCCAGGATCAAGCCCGGGTCTCTGGTGCTTATAGGCAGCAACTCTACTGCTGCGCCACCATACTGCCCTGATGGGATCTATCCCAGGTTATTGAGAGAGGCAGGAGAGGAGATTGCAGGAGCCTTGATGAAGTTTATTTTACATTTTCTCTGGCCACAGGTGAGTTTCCGGAGGACTGGAGAGTAGCTATGGTTGTCGCCTCGCTGCACCAAAGCACCATCTCTGACACCTCCCTCCCCTTTCTTGATTTCGCTACCTCCATCACAATCAACAGACTATCGACGGACACCTACTGCAAACCTATCGGCTTCCACAGTTAGCGGGACTAAAAATATTTGAACTTATCTGAACTTCCTCCCACCCTGTCCCTTGCAAAGATGTTATCCCCTCCTCTCAATTACTCCGTCTCCGCCGCATCTGCTCCCAAAATGGGCATTCGAGGGCATCTGGGATGTCCTTGTTCTTTAGTAAACATGGTTTCTCCCCACTTCTGTCACAAATGGATCCCTCACACACGTCTCCTCTGTGTCGCATAGTTCTGTTCTTCCTCCCCCCTCCCCAGTTGGAACAAGGATAGAGTTCCCCTGGTCCTCACCTTTCACCCTGCCAATCTCCACGTCTAACACATCATCCTCCAAAATCTCCGTCACCTCCAACGTGATCCCACATCTTCCTATCTCCACTCATTTCCGCCATCAGCAGAGACCACTCTGTCCGTAACTCCTTGGTTCACTCATTCCTTCCCACCCAAACCATCCCTTCTCCAGGTAGTCTCCCCTGCAACCGCTGGAGATGTAACACAAATCCTTTTACCAAATTGGTCAGAAAGGACTTGCATTGTTGCACTCTGATTGGAGCTTTTAACAGAAATGTAAAAAACTATCAAATCCATTTCAAATATTAAAGGATCATGTTGTTGCAGTCATTTATAAAATATTAAAAAAAGACAAAGTGCTGGAGTAACTCAGCCAAAGCTTTTAATTGTACCTCGTTACATGTGACAATAAACTAAACTAAATAGGTCAGGTAGCATCCCTGGAGAACTGGGACAGGTGACATTTCAGGTCTGGACTCCAGGTTGGAGAGAGGGAGGGAAGAAAGCTGGAAGAGAGAAGAGGCACAAGTCAAAAGAGCGGAATTCGGCCATTTGGACCATCGAGTTGACACCATTCAATCATGGCTGATCTATCTTTCCTTCCCTAGCCCATTCCCCTGCCTTCTCCCGTAACCTTTGACACCCTTACTAATGAAGAATTTGTCAATCTCTGCTTTAAGAATACCCATTGATGGCAAGACAAAGTGTGGCAGGTAATAGATTAAAATGTGTATGAAGGACCTGTAGAT
>NC_135966.1:6975022-7098214 GCF_053455715.1 Rhinoraja longicauda | reverse complement strand
CAACTGCAACATGACCTCCCGACGTCGATACTCAATACTCTGACTGATGAAGGCCAAAGTGCCAAAAGCCACTGTGCCGCACGATACACCTACAGTTCCGCCACCGATTTTCCATCAACTGGTGATCCGGCGCCCCCTTTAATCCGGACAAAACCACGAGAGCGCACTTGACATCCCCCTGGAATTCCCCCCAAAAATGTGGCGCCCAGGCCGGATGAGGCAGCCGATCCCACCTCATCGGGACTTCCACGGCCGATCGGCAGGTCGAATTTGCCCCCTGCGGCCTGGGCTCTGGAACTCCGGCCTGGCCAGAGCAGGCAGATCCGTTCCCATAGCCGACTTCAACGGCCGACTTTGCGGGCCGGTATCTTGGTCCCCCGACGCCGTGACCTCTGTTGGCCCCGCAAAATGGATCATACGGCAAAGCTCCGGAACCAAGGGTGCCGGGAAATTGGTGGTGGACCTGAACATAGAGTCAAACAATGATCATACCCAGATAGAAGATGTAAGGCGGGATGATGCTGCCCAGCCGGCTGGCCATTGAACTTACTCCGACACCCATGTTCCTTACTGCCGTCGGGTACAGCTCAGCCGTGTAGACATAAACCATGGCAAAGCCACACGTGGTGGAGAGTTTCCCACTCATCACCAGCACTGTGGTGAGTCCTGAAATATCTGAATAAACCAGAAACAATCGTAAGTTTGGTGGAGGCACAAGGAACTGCAGATGCCGGAATCTTGCCAAGAACACAAACGCTGGAGTAACTCAGCATCTGTGGGGAACATAAATAGGAAACGTTTTGGGTCGAGATTTAGTTTAGTTTTAGTTTAGTTTATTAAGTTTAGTTTAGTTTAGTTTAGCTTATTTTTGTCAACCATACTGAGGTACAGTGAAAAGCGTTTTTATTGCGTGTTATCCAATCAGAAAAAGATTAAATACATAATTACAATCAAGCCATCCACTGTGTTCAGATACAGAACAAAAGTACAACGTTTAGTGCAAGATAAAGTCCAATTAATGATAGTTTGTAGGTCTCTAATGAGGTAGATGTGAGGGCAGGACTGCTCTCTAGATGGAGAGAGGACATCTTTGCCTGATAACAGCTCGGAAGAAACTGTTCCTGAATGTGGAGGTGTGTGTTTTCAAATTTCTGCACCGCTTGCCTGATGGGAGAGGGGAGAAGAGAGAGTGACCGGGGTGAGACTGGTCCTTGCTTATGCTGGTGGCCTTGCCGAGGCAGCGTGAAGTGTGGATGGAGTCAATGGAAGGGAGGTCGGTTTGTGTGATGGTCTGGGCTCCATTCACAACTTTCTGCAATTTCTGACAAATTGGACGGATCTGTTCCCAAACCATGCTGTGATGGAGGGCCTAAAGAAGGGTCTCGGCCCGAAACAAAACGTCTTCTATCCACGTCCCCCAGAGATGCTGCCTGACTCGCTGAGTTACTCCAGCACTTTGTGTTCTACATAAACCTGGTGAATTGATTTCTATGTATCCGTCTACACAATCCTATCATATGTTCAAAACGCGGGCAGATTTTCAATAAAGATGCCTCTAACTTAGACATTTGCCAGATGGAAAAATAAACCTAGATGCATTGGTGTGCTCCTCATTCATTAAAATTATTACCTAGTTAAGCACTCTTCCTTAATTTTTTATTAAGTTTAATTTAGTTTGGAGATATAGCGAGGAAACTGGCACTTCGATCCACCCAGTCCGCACTGACCAGCGATCCCCGCACATTAAGTAAGTAAAGGTCGGGAGAGCACCAGCAGGAGCAAGGACGGCCGTTGGCTGAAAGAAAGTAAGTGTGAATTACAGGTAAAAGTCAGTTTAAAAAAGAGTGCCAAAGGGGCGCTAGCAGGCATTCAGTGAAGCGCATACCTCCAAGCTGGTCAGAGGAAGGCAGGATCGGAGTGAGTGCGGGGATTGGCTGAGCAATTAAATTAGAAGCTTGGTAAATTGGCCAAATAGTCAATTTAGTGACTGATATGACATTGTGGGAATTACAGAAACATGGCTACGAGGACCAGGGCTGGGAACTGAATATTCAGGGGTATACGACCTATCGAAAAGACAGACAGGTGGGCAGAGGGGATGGGGTTGCTCTGTTGGTAAGGAATGGTATTCACTCCCTTGCAAGGGGTGACATAGAATCAGGAGGTGTAAAATCAGTATGGATAGAAATGAGAAATTGTAAGGGTAAAAAGACCGTAATGGGAGTTATCTACAGACCGCCAAACAGTAGCCTCGACATAGGGTGCAAGTTGAATCAAGAGCTAAAATTGGCATGTCGCAAATGTAATGCTACAGTGGTTATGGGAGATTTCAACATGCAGGTCGACTGGGAAAATCAGGTTGGTACTGGACCACAGGAAAGGGAGTTTGTGGAGTGCCTCCGAGATGGTTTCTTAGAACAACGTACTGGAGCCTATCAGGGAGAAGGCAATTCTGGATTTAGTGTTGTGTAATGAACCTGATTTGATAAGGGAACTCAAGGTAAAAGAGCCATTAGGAGGCAGTGATCATAATATGATAAGTTTTAACCTACAAATTGAAAGGAGAAGGGAAAATCGGAAGTGTCAGTATTACAGTATAGCAAAGGGGATTACAGAGGCATGAGGCAGGAGCTGGCCAGATTTGACTAGAAGGAGGCCCGAGCAGGGAAGATGATGGAACAGCAATGGCAGGTATTCCTGGGAATAATGCAGAAGTTGCAGGATCAATTGATCCCAAAGAGGAGGAAAGATTCTGAGGAGATTCTGAGGAGAGAAGGGGAGTAAGAGGCACCTGTGGCTGACAAGGGAAGTCAAGGACAGCATAAAAATAAAAGAGAATAAGTATAACATAGCAAAGAAGAGCGGGAAGCCAGCGGATTGGGACTCTTTTAAAGAGCAATAGAAGATAACTAAAAAGGCAATACGGGGAAAAAAGATGAGGTACGAAGGTAAGCTAGGCAATAATATATAGGAGGATAGTAAAAGCTTCTTTAGGTATGTGAAGAGGAAAAGAATAGTCAAGGCAAATGTGGGTCCCTTGAAGACAGAAGCAGGGGAATTTATTATGAGGAACAAGGAAATGGCAGACGAGTTGAACCGGTACTTTGGATCTGTCTTCACTAAGTAAGATACAAACAATCTCCCAGATGTTCTAGTGGCCAGAGATCCTAGGGTGACGGAGGAACTGAAGGAAATTCACACGAGGCAGGAAATGGTGTTGGGTAGACTGATGGGACGGAAGGCTGATAAATCCCTTGGGCCTAATGGTCTGCATCCCAGGGTACTTAAGGAGGTGGCTCTAAAAATCATGGACGCATTGGTATAAGAAAATAATTGCAGATGCTGGTACAAATCGAAGGTATTTATTCACAAAAAGCAGCAGGTCAGGCAGCATCTGAGGAGAGAAGGAATGGGTGACGTTTCAGGTCAAGACCCTTCTTCAGACTGATGTCAGGGGGGCGGGACAAAGGAAGGATATAGGTGGAGACAGGAAGATAGAGGGAGAACTGGGAAGGGGGAGGGGAAGAGAGGGACAGAGGAACTATCTAAAGTTTGAGAAATCAATGTTCATACCGCTGGGCTGCAAGCTGCCCAAGCGGAATATGAGGTGCTGTTCCTCCAATTTCCGGTGGGCCTCACTATGGCACTGGAGGAGGCCCATGACAAAAAGGTCAGTCTGGGAGTGGGAGGGGGAGTTGAAGTGCTCAGCCACTGGGAGATCAGGTTGGTTAAGGCGGACTGAGCGAAGACGCATTGGTGATCATTTTCCAATGTTCTATAGAAACATAGAAACATAGAAAATAGGTGCAGGAGTAGGCCATTCGGCCCTTCGAGCCTGCACCGCCATTCAATATGATCATGGCTGATCATCCAACTCAGTATCCCGTACCTCCCTTCTCTCCATACCCCCTGATCCCTTTAGCCACAAGGGCCACATCTAACTCCCTCTTAAATATTGCCAATGAACTGGCCTCAACTACCTTCTGTGGCAGAGAATTCCACAGATTCACCACTCTCTGTGTGAAAAAAAACGTTCTCATCTCGGTCCTAAAAGACTTCCCCCTTATCCTTAAACTGTGACCCCTTGTTCTGGACTTCCCCAACATCGGGAATAATCTTCCTGCATCTAGCCTGTCCAACCCCTTAAGAATTTTGTAAGTTTCTATAAGATCCCCCCTCAATCTTCTAAATTCCAGCGAGTACAAGCCGAGTCTATTCAGTCTTTCTTCATATGAAAGTCCTGCCATCCCAGGAATCAATCTGGTGAACCTTCTCTGTACTCCCTCTATGGCAAGAATGTCTTTCCTCAGATTAGGAGACCAAAACTGTACGCAATACTCCAGGTGTGGTCTCACCAATGTCCTGTACAACTGCAGCAGAACCTCCCTGCTCCTATACTCAAATCCCCTCGCTATGAATGCCAACATACTATTCGCTTTCTTCACTACCTGCTGCACCTGCATGCCTACTTTCAATGACTGGTGCACCATGACACCCAGGTCACGTTGCATCTCCCCTTCTCCTAATCGGCCACCATTCAGGTAATAGTCTGCTTTCCTGTTCTTGCCACCAAAGTGAATAACCTCACATTTCTCCACATTATAATGCATCTGCCATGCATTTGCCCACTCACCTAACCAATCCAAGTCACGTTGCAGCCTCCTAGCATCCTCCTCACAGCTAACACTGCCCACAGCTTCGTGTCATCTGCAAACTTGGAGATGTTGCATTCAATTCCCTCGTCCAAATCATTAATATATATTGTAAATAGCTGGGGTCCCAGCACTGAGCCTTGCGGTACCCCATTAGTCACTGCCTGCCATTCTGAAAAGGACCCGTTTATTCCTACTCTTTGCTTCCTGTCTGCCAGCCATTTCACTATCCACATCAATACTGAACCCACAATACCATGTGCTTTAAGTTTGCATACTAATCTCTTATATGGGACCTTGTCGAAAGCCTTCTGGAAGGTTTAAGATATAACACATCCACTGGTTCTCCCTTATCCACCCTACTAGTTACATCCTCGAAAAATTCTATAAGATTCGTCAGACATGATTTACCTTTCATAAATCTATGCTGACTTTGTCCAATGATTTCACCACTTTCCAAATGTGCTGCTATCCCATCTTTAATAACTGACTCTAGCATTTTCCCCACTACCGATGTTAGACTAACTGGTCTATAATTCCCCGTTTTCTCTCTCCCTCCCTTTTTGAAAAGTGGAGTTACATTAACTACCCTCCAATCCTCAGGAACTACTCCAGAATCTAAAGAGTTTTGAAAAATTATCACTAATGCATCCACTATTTCTGGGGCTACCTTCTTAAGCACTCTGGGATGCAGCCTATCTGGCCCTGGGGATTTATCGGCCTTTAATCCATTCAATTTACCTAACACCACTTCCCGACTAACCTGGATTTCACTCAGTTCCTCCATCTCATTTGACCCCCGGTCCCCTGCTATTTCCGGCAGATTATTTATGTCTTCCTTAGTGAAGACAGAACCAAAGTAGTTATTCAATTGGTCTGCCATGTCCTTGTTCCCCATGATCAATTCACCTGTTTCTGACTGCAAGGGACCTACATTTGTTTTAACTAATCTTTTTCTCTTCACATATCTATAAAAGCTTTTGCAGTCAGTTATTATGTTCCCTGCCAGTTTTCTTTCATAATCTATTTTCCCTTTCCTAATTAAGCCCTTTGTCCTCCTCTGCTGGACTCTGAATTTCTCCCAGTCCTCTGGTAGGCTGCTTTTTCTTGCTAATTTGTACGCTTCATCTTTTGTTTTGATACTATCCCTAATCTCCCTTGTTAGCTGCGGTCCCAGCACCGAGCCTTGCGGTACCCCACTAGTCACTGCCTGCCATTCTGAAAAGGACCCATTTATCCCCACTCTTTGCTTTCTGTCTGCCAACCAATTTTCTATCCATGTCAGTACCCTACCCCCAATATCATGTGCTCTAATTTTGCCCAGTAATCTCCCATGTGGGACCTTGTCGAAGGCTGTCTGAAAGTCGAGGTACACCACATCCACCGGCTCTCCCCGGTCAATTTTCCTAGTTACATCCTCAAAAAATTCCAGAAGATTAGTCAAGCATGATTTCCCCTTCGTAAATCCATGCTGACTCGGAACGATCCTGTTACTGCTATCCCAATGCTCCGCAATTTTGTCTTTTGACTCCAGCATCTTCCCCACCACTGATGTCAGACTAACAGATCTATAATTTCCTGTTGTACTACCTTCCCTGATTTATTCTTTTGCCAAACTGGGATGAACAATTGTAGTAGTTCATCCATGCGGTCTTTAAATGCCTTCCATTGCATATCCACCGTCAACCCTTTAAGAATCAATTGCCTGTCTATCTTGGCCAATTCACGTCTCATGCCCTCAAAGTTACCTTTCTTTAAGTTCAGAACCGTTGTTTCTGAATTAACTAAGTCACTCTCCATCGTAATGAAGAACTCAACCATATTATGGTCACTCTTGCCCAAGGGGCCACGCACATCAAGACTGCTAACTAACCCATCCTCATTACTCAATACCCAGTCTAGAATAGCCTGCTCTCTCGTTGGTTCCTCTACATGTAGATTCAGGATCTGTTCCTGGGGATTGGAGGGTAGCTAATGTTATTCCACTTTTTAAGAGATGAGGGAGAGAGAAAACAGGAAATTATAGACCTGTTAGTCTGACATCAGTGGTGGGGAAGAAGCTGGAGTCAATTATAAAAGACAAAATTGCGGAGCATTTGGATAGCAGTAATAGGATCGTTCCGAGTCAGCATGGATTTACGAAGGGGAAATCATGCTTGACTAATGTAACTAGGAAAATGGACAGGGGAGAGCCAATAGACAATAGACAATAGGTGCAGGAGTAGGCCATTCGGCCCTTCGAGCCAGCACCACCATTCAATGTGATCATAGCTGATCATTCTCAATCAGTACCCCATTCCTGCCTTCCCCCCATACCCCCTGACTCCGTTATCCTTAAGAGCTCTATCTAGCTCTCTCTTGAATGCATTCAGACAATTGGCCTCCACGGCCTTCTGAGGCAGAGAATTCCATAGATTTACAACTCTCTGACTGAAAAAGTTTTTCCTCATCTCCGTTCTAAATGGCCTACCCCTTATTCTTAAACTGTGGCCCCTGGTTCTGGACTCCCCCAACATTGGGAACATGTTTCCTGCCTCTAACGTGTCCAAACCCTTAATAATCTTATATGTTTCGATAAGATCCCCTCTCATCCTTCTAAATTCCAGTGTATAAAAGCCTAGTCGCTCCAGTCTTTCAACATATGACAGTCCCGCCATTCCGGGAATTAACCTAATAAACCTACGCTGCACGCCCTGAATAGCAAAAATATCCTTCCTCAAATTTGGAGACCAAAATTGCACACAGTACTCCAGGTGTAGTCTCTCTAGGGCCCTGTACAACTGCAGAAGGACCTCTTTGCTCCTATACTCAACTCCTCTTGTTATGAAGGCTAACATTCCACTGGCTTTCTTCACTGCCTGCTGCACCTGCATGCTTCCTTTCAGTGACTGATGCACTAGGACACCCAGATCTCGTTGTACTTCCCCTTTTCCTAACTTGACACCATTCAAATAATCTGCCTTCCTATTCTTACCACCAAAGTGGATAACCTCACACTTATCCACATTAAACTGCATCTGCCATGCCCACTCACACAACCTGTCCAAGTCACCCTGCAACCTCATAGCATCTTCCTCACAGTTCACACTACCATCCAGCTTTGAAAGTATTTATAGTAACTCAGCAGGTCAGGCAGCATCTCAGATATAAGACCTGAAGATATCAGTCTGAATAAGGGTCTCGACCCGAAATGTCACCCATTCCTTCTCTCCTGAGATGCTGCCTGACCTGCTGAGTTACTCCAGCATTTTGTGAAATAAATACCTTCGATTTGTACCAGCATCTGCAGTTATTTTCTTACACCATCCAGCTTTGTATCATCTGCAAATTTGCTAATGGTACTTTTAATCTCTTCATCCAAGTCATTAATGTATATTGTAAATAGCTGCGGTCCCAGCACCGAGCCTTGCGGTACCCCACTAGTTACTGCCTGCCATTCTGAAAGGGACCCATTTATCCCCACTCTTTGCTTTCTGTCTGCCAACCAATTTTCTATCCATGTCAGTACCCTACCCCCAATACCATGTGCTCTAATTTTGCCCAGTAATCTCCTATGTGGGACCTTGTCGAAGGATTTCTGAAAGTCAAGGTACACCACATCCACCGGCTCTCCCCGGTCAATTTTCCTAGTTACATCCTCAAAAAATTCCAGAAGATTAGTCAAGCATTATTTCCCCTTCGTAAATCCATGCTGACTCGGAACGATCCTGTTACTGCTATCCCAATGCTCCGCAATTTTGTCTTTTGACTCCAGCATCTTCCCCACCACTGATGTCAGACTAACAGATCTATAATTTCCTGTTTTCTCTCTCCCTCCTTTCTTAAAAAGTGGGATAACATTAGCTACCCTCCAATCCACAGGAACTGATCCTGAATCTATAGAACATTGGAAAATTATCTCCAATGTGTCCACAATTTCTAGAGCCACTTCCTTAAGTACTCTGGGATGCAGACCATCAGGCCTTGGGGATTTATCAGCCTTCAGTCCCATCAGTCTACCCAACACCATTTCCAGCCTAATGTGAATTTCCTTCAGTTCCTCCGTCACCCTGGGATCTCTGGCCACTCGAACTTCTGGGAGATTGTTTGTATCTTCCTTAGTGAATACCAAGCCAATTAACCTACAAACCATCTTTGGAGCATGGGAGGAAACCGAAGAACTCGGAGAAAACCCACGCAGTGCATGGGGAGAATGTACAAACTCTTTACATAAGGTCATAGGGTCACAAGTAATAGGAGCAGAATTAGGCCATTCGGCACATCAAGTCTACTCCACCATTCAATCATGGCTGATCTATCTTTCCCTCCGAACCCCAATCTCCAGCCTTCTCCCCATAATCCCTGACACCCGTACTAATCAATAATCTCTCCCTGCCTTAAAAATATCCATTGACTTGGCCTCCACAGCCCTCTGTAGCAATAATTCCACAGATTCACCACCCTCTGACTAAAAAAAATCTTTCTCATTTCCTTCCTAAAGGAACGTCCTTTAATTCTGAGGCTAGGACCTCTTGTCTTAGATTCTCCCACTAGTGTAAACATCCTCCCCACATCCACCCTATCCAAGCCTTTCACTATTCGGTACATTTCATTGAGGTCCCCCCTCATTCTTCTAAATTCCAGCAAGTACATGCCCATTGCCGTTAAACACTCATCATATGTTTATTCCTGGGATCATTCTTGTAAATCTCCTCTGGACCCTCTCCAGGGCCAGCACATCCTTCCTCTGATATGGTGAACAATATTGCTCACAATACTCCAAATGCGGCCTAACCAGCGCCTTATAGAGCCTCAGCATTACATGCCTGTTGTTGTATTCTAGCCCTCTTGAACTAAATGCCAGCATTGCGTTTGCCTTCATTACTGATGATTCGACTTGCAGATTAACTTTTTGGGAATCCTGCACCAGCACTCCCAAGTCCCTTTGCGCCTCCGATTTCAGGATTCTCTCCCAATTTAGAAAATGGTCTACGCCTTTAACATAGAAACATAGAAAATAGGTGGAGGAGGCGGCCATTCGGCCCTTTGAGCTAGCACTGCCATTCACCATGATCATGGCTGATCACCATCAGTACCCCGTTCCTGCCTTCTCCCCATATCCCTTGACTCCGCTAACATTAAGAGCTCTACCTAACTCTCTCTTGAAAGCATCCAGAGAATTGGCCTCCACTGCCTTCTGAGGCAGAGAATTCCACAGATTTACAACTCTCTGAGTGAAAAAGTTTTTCCTCATGTCCATTCTAAATGGCCTACCCCTTATTCTTAAACTGTGGCCCCTGGTTCAGGACTTTCCCAACATTGGGAACATGTTTCCTGCCTCTAGCATGCCTAATCCCTTAATAATCTTATATGTTTCAATAAGATCCCCTCTCATCCTTTTAAATTCCAGAGTATACAAGCCCAGTCAATCCAGTCTTTCAACATACAACAGTCCCGCCATTCCGGGAACTAACCTCGTGAACCTACGCTGCACTCTCTCAATAACAAGAATTGGCATGGACTCGGTGTGCCTGATTCCGCGATGTATCACTAAACTAAACTAAACTGGGAAAAGAATCGGCACATGTTGGGCACTGTTTCTTGTATTTTCACAAGGTACAGGTGCACATTTGGCCCATTGAATCGAGTGAAATGCTGGCCAACGGACACGGATGACATCGTACGCAACTGCTTTGATTCAGGGGACTGGTCCACATTCAGAGATTCTGCAGCTAACCTGAATGTGTACGCCACTGCCGTGACGGACTTCATCAGCAAGTGCGTGGAAGACTGATGCCGCCGAAGGCAATCCGAGTGTTCCCCAACCGGAAACCATGGATGAACCGTGATGCACATTCACAGCATAAGGCCAGGTATGCTGCATACAACCCGAGCGGTACAACAAGGCCCGCTATGATCTCCGCAAAGCCATCCAGGATGCCAAGACACAATACCGGGACAAACTTGAGTTCCAATATAATCACTCGGACACACGAAGAATGTGGCATGGTCTGAATAAGATAACTGGCTGCAGAGCAAGTCCAGGCAACATCATTGGTGATAGTGCATTCGTACCCATGAACTGAATGGACAGATGATATTTCGGGTCGGGATCCTTCTTCAGACTGGCTGGTGATAGAAAGTTGGAAAAGAGAATTGGGGGTGGGGTTGATGGATAGCGGGGAGGGGGGTGGGGTTGGTGGATAGCGGGGAGGGGGGTGGGGTTGGTGGATAGCGGGGAGGGGGGTGGGGTTGGTGGATAGCGGGGAGGGGGGTGGGAGTGATAGTGGGGAGGGGGTGAGATTGATGGATAGCGGGGAGGGGGTGGGGTTGATGGATAGCGGGGAGGGGGGTGGGGTTGGTGGATAGCGGGGAGGGGGGTGGGAGTGATAGTGGGGAGGGGGTGGGGTTGATGGATAGCGGGGAGGGGGGTGGGGTTGATGGATAGTGGGGAGGGGGGTGGGGTTGGTGGATAGCTGGGAGGGGGGTGGGAGTGATAGTGGGGAGGGGGGTGGGGTTGGTTAGCGGGGAGGGGGGTGGGAGTGATAGCGGGGAGGGGGTGGCAGTGATGGATAGCGGGGAGGGGGTGAGATTGATGGATAGCGGGGAGGGGGGTGGAGTTGGTTAGTGGGGAGGGGGGTGGGATTGATGGATAGTGGGGAGGGGGTGAGATTGATGGATAGCGGGGAGGGGGTGGGGTTGGTGGATAGCGGGGAGGGGGGTGGGGTTGGTTAGCGGGGAGGGGGGTGGGAGTGATAGTGGGGAGGGGGTGGGGTTGGTGGATAGCGGGGAGGGGGGTGGGAGTGATAGTGGGGAGGGGGGTGGGGTTGGTGGATAGTGGGGAGGGGGTGAGATTGATGGATAGCGGGGAGGGGGTGGGGTTGGTTTGCAGATGTGTGGAGTAATTAACAAAGGCTGGAGGTGAAAAAGAGACAAGAGGGTGTCACATAAGGAAAGAAGTGGAGGACTGAAATGTAAAGCCAGAGGACGGGATGTGGGTAGAAGAGGACATTGGGGAGGGGAAAGTGTGTACACAGACACACGTAAACACAAAAGCAACAAACAATAATAATGCGAATAAGACAAAATCAATGCCCCCAAGTCTGTGTTAGTGCATTAGAGAATGAGCTGAGATCAGGCCAAATGAGTTAATTAGAGAGTGGGAATTAGGGAATGAGATAATTAGTACAAAGTTCAGAGTTAATTAGGAACTGCAGATGCTGGTTTACAAAGAAGGACACAAAGTGATGGATTTCCCAAGTGTTATCAGGCCACTGTACCATCCTATCAACAACTAGAGAGTGGTCCTGAACTACTATCTGCCTCATTGGAGACCCTCGGACTATCTTTAATTGGACTTTATCTTGCACTAAACGTTATTCCCTTTATCATGTATCAGTACACTGTGGATGGATCGATTGTAATCATGTATTTTCTTTCCGCTGACTGGTTAGCACGCAACAAAAGTTTTTCACTCTACCTGAACAGGTGACAATAAACTAAACTAACCTCAGCGGGTCAGGCAGCATCTCTGGAGAACACAGATAGCTGATGTTTCGGATCAGGAAAGACTGAATCTGAAGAAGGTCTGACTCGTCAACAATCCATGTTCTCTAGAGATGCTGCCTGGCCCGCTGAGCTACTCCAGCACTTTCTGTCCTTTTAATTAGTTAATTAGGGAGTGAGAATTGTTGAATAAGTGAATCAGGAAGTGAGCTTTGTGCTATGTGTCACTAATAGCAGTGTTGTGGGACTTGTCCAGTTTTTTTGGAAAGTTTCATTTTCCTCTTCATTTGCCTTTTCCTTTTTCAAAAACAGCAAAGCCTTGGCTGCATTTCACGTTGGCTATTGTAGTTTATGAGCCCCGACGCCAGATAGTGGTGTTGTACCGAACATTAGGCTGTTGCATTTATTCACAAAATGCTGGAGTAACTCAGCAGGTCGGGCAGCATCTCGGGAGAGAAGGAATGGGTGACGTTTCAGGTCGAGACCCTTCTTCAGACTGATGTCAGGGGGGGCGGGACAAAGGAAGGATATAGGTGGAGACAGGAAGATAGAGGGAGATCTGGGAAGGAGGAGGGGAAGGGAGGGACGGAGGAGCTATCTAAAGTTGGAGAAGTCGACGTTCATACCACCGGGCTGCAAACTGCCCAGGCGAAATATGAGGTGCTGTTCCTCCAATTTCCGGTGGGCCTCACTGTGGCACTGGAGGAGGCCCATGACAGAAAGGTCAGACTGGGAATGGGAGGGGGAGTTAAAGTGCTAGGCCACCGGGAGATCAGTTTTGTTAATGCGGACCGAGCGCAGGTGTTCAGTGAAGCGATCGCCGAGCCAGCGCTTGGTTTAGCCGATGTAAATGAGTTGACATCTAGAGCAGCGGATGCAATAGATGAGGTTGGAGGAGGTGCAGGTGAACCTTTGCCTCACCTGGAAAGACTGTTTGGGTCCTTGGATGGAGTTGAGGGGGGAGGTAAAGGGACAGGTGTTGCATCTCGTGCGGTTGCAAGGGAAAGTGCCCGGGGTTGGGGTGATTTGGGTAGGAAGGGACGAGTGGACCAGGGAGTTACGGAGGGAACGGTCTCTGCGGAACGCAGAGAGGGGAGGGGATGGGAAGATATGGCCAGTGGTGGGGTCCCGTTGTAGGTGACGTAAATGTTGGTGGATGATATGTTGGATCCGCTGGCTGGTGGGGTGGAAGGTGAGAACGAGGGGGATTCTGTCCTTGTTGCGAGTGGGGGGAGGGGGAGCAAGAGCGGAGCTGCGGGATGTAGAAGAGACCCTAGTGAGAGCCTCATCTATAATGGAGGAGGGGAAGCCCCGTTTTCTGAAGAACGAGGACATCTCGGAAGCCCTAGTGTGAAACACCTCATCCCGGGCACAGATGCGGCGTAGACGGAGGAATTGGGAGTAGGGGATAGACTTTTTGCAGGGGACCGGGTGGGAAGAAGTGTAGTCCAGATAGCTGTGTGAGTCAGTGGGTTTATAGTAAATGTCCGTCACTAGTCTGTCTCCTGTGATGGAGATGGTGAGGTCCAGAAACGGGAGGGAGATGTCAGAGATAGTCCAGGTATATTTAAGGGCAGGATGGAAATTGGAGGTGAAGTGTATGAAGTCAGGCTGTTGCATGTTGCATATTAGGCTGTTGCATGTTGCTCGCACCGTGTTGTACCTCTGCATGGACACTTGCAATTTGCTCGCACTAACACCAGATGGCAGTGTTGTACCTCTGCATGAACACTTGCAATTTGCTCGCACCCACACCAGATGGCGGTGTTGTACCTCTGCATGGACACTTGCAGTTTGCTCGCACCGACAACAGATGGCGGTGTTGTACCTCTGCATTGACACGTGCAATTTGCTCACACCGACAGCAGATGGCAGTGTTGTACCTCTGCATGGACACTTGCAGTTTGCTTGCACCAACAACAGATGGCGGTGTTGTACCTATGTGTGGACACTTGCAGTTTGCTCGCACCGACACCAGATGGCGGTGTTGTACCTATGTGTGGACACTTGCAGTTTGCTCGCACCGACCCCAGATGGCGGTCTTGTACCACTGTATGGACCCTTGCAGTTTTCCACAACCACTGCCAAATATGATGGTGATATTGGATAAATAAGAAACTATAGATGCTGGTTTACACCAAAGATAGACACAGAGTGCTGGAGTAACTCAGCGGGACAGGCAGCATCTCTTTAGCAAAAAAGGATGAGTGATATTTTGGGTCAGGACCCTTATTCAAACACTAAGTTCAAACTTCGAATTGTTCTTGGGGTTTTAACTAATTTAAATTAATTTATATGCAATAACAATAGGGCCCTGAAAGTTGCTTTTCCCCATGCAATCCCTATATTTAAAAAATAACTATTTAATTATTTACAATGGGGACACAAGAAATTGCAGGTGCTAGAATCTTGAACAAGACACAGAGTGCTGGAGTAACTCAGTGGGTTAGGCAGCATCGGTGGAGAAAAAGGAACAGGTGACTTTTCAGGTCGGACCCTTCTTCAGACTGGTTTACTGGTTTTCTTTAGACATGTCTGAGGAAGGGTCCCAACCCGAAGCATCACCTATCCTTTTTCTCCAGAGATGCTGCCTGACCCGCTGAGTTACTCCAGCACTCTGTGCCTTTTTTTGTAAACCAGTGCGTGCAGTTCCTTCAGTCTCCTCCGCCTGTAGCCCTGCATAACATTACCCTTCCTTGCTGTGCCTTGGAGGTCAGAGTGAGGTCAAATGCAAATTGCAGGAACAGCACCTCATATTTCGCTTGGGCATGTTACAACCCAGTGGAATGAGTATTGATTTCTCTAACTTCAAATAAACCTTGCTTTCCCTCTCTCTTCATGCTATTTGCTGTACTAGTTTCACTGTTGTCCTGTCTTGACCCAAAACATCACATATTCCTTTTATCCAGAGAAGCTGTCTGTCCCATTGAGTTACTCCAGTTTTTGGTGTCTGGATTCAGTTTAAACCAGTATCTGCAGTTCCTTCCTGCATGCAAAGTTTTAACCTGCTCTGGCTCTCGTTCTGCTGCTAACACTGTCTGAACCTTTGTCATTTTTTTACATCTCTTACCTCAGTATTCTGCTTATGTGACTGTGTGATTTCATTTGGGTCGAATCTCCGAAATGGGAGTTTTACTGACAACACTATCACCTGTGTTGTCACCTTGAGGAGCAAAGGAGGTTTGGCACCAGGCAAAATAAATTAGCTGTCAATATAAAATATGTCACACACAAAGACTTGGCATATAGGATCTAAAACACATCAGAGGAACAGATGTAGATTCATGCTATGAGATGGGTGGATCTGTAATGTAAATATTTCACAGTGTAAAGTCTTCAAAATGAACAGGATATTGTAGTATGAAGAAAGATCTCAACCCGAAATATCACCTATTCCTTTTCTCCAGAGATGCTGCCTGACCTGCTGAGTTACTCTAGTATTTTATGTCTATCTGGGTTATTTCTAAAAGTTGAAGAAGCAATGTTCCTGCAGGACTTCTTAATTAGTAGGCGGAACATGGAACTGCAGATGCCGGTTTACCAGCAAACACACAAAGTGCTGGTGTAACCCTGAGCATTTCCAACAAACCTGCCCATTACTGAATTCCATGTGGAGTCGAGAAGGAACACAACTACAAAACTTCCAGCTTTCCACCCACTCCTGCAAATAGATTGGTCCCGACCCAAAATGTCGCCAATCCATGTTCTCCAAAAATGCTGCCTGACCCGTTGAGTTACTCCAGCAGTTTGTGCTCTCCATTCTTGTCCCACACCTTCCCTTCACCTCCTTCTACCAGCACTCTCCCACCAAGGTCCCCACACCAAACGTCGGCTGCCCATTCCCCTCCACAGATGCTGCCTGACACCTCTGAGATCCTTCAGAATAGGAAGTAGAAACAAGGAACTGCAGATGCTGGATTACCAAGGAAAAGACACAATGTGCAGGAACAACTCAGAGGGTCAGGCAGCATTGTCGTCGCCGATCAACTGGACTCTGACAACTTGCATTCGTTTCCCAAACACACTTTATGTACCTGTGCACAAGGAGAGAAGCAAAGGCCCAGCTGCTGAATCACTCTCAAATTCCACTCGCAGCAGTCAATTCTTACACAGCTTTTGACCCTTGAAATTGTGCACAATTTCTCGTTTCTTATCATCAATAACAATAAGTTCTCTAAACACTAATACAAATGCAATGATACTAATAAAAGTAAAACGACATGCTATTTAATCCTTTATTTAATTCAGTAAGGAGGACTATCAAGAACCTTATAGTGGGCGTCGATGAAAACCTATTAGGAACATTGGGGTGTGTCAAGGAGTGCCTCAAGGCTGTTGTGCTGTACAGCTATCTTAAGCTTTGTCATACTGCAGCTTCCACAGCATCTCTGGAGAAGGTGATGTTTCAGGCAGCTGTGGAGACCTTTATCGAGGTGCTGCGGCTCGCTGGGCGTGGACCTGCCGGAGGCTCCGTCGGAAGACTGGACAAGAACAGAGGAGGTCGGGAACACATTGGGGCCGACGGAGCCTCGCGGCCGGAGCCTGGGTCGGTGGAGCCGAGGCGTCAGGAATGGACCCGGCGGCAGCCGTTTAGGTACCGTTGGTCCAGTACGGGCCACGTGGGAGCCGGAGAATGCGCCGCCAAGAACAAGGAGGACCAGGGGTGGGAGGACCGCCGTGAGGGGTGGGGGGAGGGTGGGGGTAGAACAAAGGACCAGGGGTGGGGGGAGGGTTGGGGAGGGGTGGGGGAGGGTTGGGGAGGGGTGGGGGAGGGTTTGGGAGGGGTAGAACAAAGGACCAGAGGTGGGGGGACCGCCGTGAGGGGTGGGGGAGGGTTGGGGAGGGGTGGGGGAGGGTTGGGGAGGGGTGGGGGAGGGTTGTGGAGGGGTGGGGGAGGGTTGTGGGGTGGGGGGACCGCCGTGAGGGGTGGGGGAGGGTTGGGGAGGGGTGGGGGGACTGCCGTGAGGGGTGGGAGAGGGTTGGGGAGGGGTGGGGGAGGGTTGGGGAGGGTTGGGGAGGGGTGGGGGAGGGTTGGGGAGGGGTGGGGGAGGGTTGGGGAGGGGTGGGGGAGGGGTGGGAAGGGTTGTGGAGGGGTGGGGGAAGGTTGGGGAGGGGTTTGGGAGGGGTAGAACAAAGGACCAGGGGTGGGGGTACCGCCGTGAGGGGTGGGGGAGGGTTGGGGAGGGGTGGGGAGGGTTGGGGGAGGGTTGGGGAGGGGTGGGGAGGGGTGGGGGAGGGTTGGGGAGGGGTGGGGGAGGGGTGGGGAGGGGTGGGGTGGGGTGGGGTGGGGAGGGGTGGGGTGGGATGGGGGAGGGGTGGAGAGGGGTGGGGAGGGTTGGGGGAGGGTTGGGAGAGGGTTGGGGGAGGGTTGGGGAGGGTTGGGGAGGGGTGGGAGAGGGTTGGGGAGGGTTGGGGAGGGGTGGGGGAGGGTTGGGGAGGGGTGGGGGAGGGTTGGGGAGGGGTGGGGAGGGGTGGGGGAGGGGTGGGAGGGGTGTGGGAGGGGTGGGGGGGGTGGGGGAGGGGTGGGGAGGGGTGGGGGAGGGATGGTGGAGGGGTGGGAGAGGGTTGGGGAGGGTTGGGGAGGGTTGGGGAGGGTTGGGGGAGGGTTGGGGAGGGGTGGGGAGGGGTGGGGGAGGGGGAGGGTTGGGGGAAGGGTGGGGAGGGGTGGGGGAGGGGTGGGGAGGTGTGGGAGGGGTGTGGGAGGGGTGGGGGGGTGGGGGAGGGGTGGGGAGGGGTGGGGAGGGGTGGGGGAGGGATGGGGAGGGGTTGGGGGGGGGTGGGGAGGGGTGGGGAGGGGTGGGGAGGGTTGGGGAGGGGTGGGGTGGGGAGGGGTGGGGAGGGGTGGGGAGGGGTGGGGAGGGGTGGAGAGGGGTGGGGAGGGTTGGGGGAGGGTTGGGGTGGGGTGGGAGAGGGTTCGGGGAGGGTTGGGGAGGGATGGGAGAGGGTTGGGGAGGGTTGGGGAGGGGTGGGGAGGGGTGGGGGAGGGTTGGGGGAGGGGTGGGGTGGGGTGGGGTGGGCTGGGGAGGTGTGGGAGGGGTGTGGGAGGGGTGGAGGGTGGGGGAGGGGTGGGGAGGGGTGGGGAGGGGTGGGGGAGGGATGGGGAGGGGTTGGGGAGGGGTGGGGAGGGTTGGGGAGGGGTGGGGTGGGGTGGGGAGGGGTGGGGAGGGGTGGGGAGGGGTGGGGAGGGATGGGGGAGGGGTGGAGAGGGGTGGGGAGGGTTGGGGGAGGGTTGGGGAGGGGTGGGGAGGGGTGGGGAGGGTTGGGGGAGGGTTGGGGAGGGGTGGGGAGGGGTGGGGAGGGATGGGGGAGGGGTGGAGAGGGGTGGGGAGGGTTGGGGGAGGGTTGGGGAGGGGTAGAACAAAGGAGGACCTGGCGTGAGATACTTTGTAACTTTGTTGGCGTCCTTAATGTGATGACTATTTGCATACCTTGGGTATGCAAAACAAACAGTTTCAATGTGGCTTGGCACGTGGCAATAAAATATTTATTCATTCATTCATATACTGTAACTACCGACTGTATATATAGGAACTCGTAATTACGTTAAGGTTGTTGGGTCTGAATTCCTTTTTACTTTAGAGATATAGCGTGGAAACAGGACCTTTGGCCCACCGAGTTCGCACTGTCTAGCAAGCACCCTGTCACTACCTCTATCCTACACACACTTGGGACAATTTACAATTTTAACCAAAGCCAATTAACCTAAAAACTTGTGCGTCTTTGGAGTGTGGGAGGAAACCGGAGCACCCGGAGTAAACCCACGTAGACACGGGGAGAACGTACAAACTCCATACAAACAGCTCCTGTAGTCAGGATCAAACCCAGGCACTGTAAGGCAGCAATTCTACCCTTTCTCTCACATGCTCATCAATAATCCCTGATTCCACCAAATGTCTGCAGTAGGCCAATCTCAGTACGGCACTGACATTGTGGGCCGAAGGGCCTGTTCCTGTGCTGCCCTGTTCTATGTAATCTGGGGAAAACCCAGATAGTCGCAGGGAAAAGATAAAAGCCCATAGAACAATCCCGGGGGTCAGGGCATCTGCAATTTCTTCTCAATCCCCCCGCAGTGTCATTGGATATATCTGATTAGGTCTGGGAGACTTGTCTACCTTCCTATGCCTTAGGACATTCAGCACCTCTCAACCGTAATACGGACTGTCCTCAAGACATCACCATTAACAGTCCCAAGTTACCCGATCTTCATGTGTAAGAAAGAGCTGCAGATGCTGGTTTACCCAGAAGAAAGACACGAAATGCTGGGGTAACTCAACGGCTCAGACAGCAACTCTGGAGACAAGAAATAGGTGACATTTCACGTCAGAAACTTTCTTCAGACAACTGGGAGTGACAGACGGGTCTGAAGAATGTTACCAATTCCTTTTCTCCAGGGATGCTGCCTGACCCACTGAGTTACTCCAGCATTTCGTGTCTATCCCCAGTCTTCATGTCTTTACAGTAAAACCAGAGGAAATACTCATTGAGGACCTTGCCCATCTCCTGTGGCTCCATTCAGAGATATACTTCACCCATACCTGGTCAAAATCCCTCTGAGGTCATTGAGAAAATTTAATTCAACAAATTTTTTAAAAGCCTTGTATTAGATCATATGATCATAAATGATAGGAGCAGAATTAAGCCATTCAGCCAACCAAGTCTACTCCGCCATTTATCATGGCTGATCTATCTCTCCCTCCTAACCCCATTCTCCTGCCTTCTCCCCATAACCCCTGACACCCGTACTAATCAAGAATCTATCTCTGCTTTAAAAATATCCATTGACTTGGCCTCCACAGCCTTCTGTGGCAATGAATTCCACAGATTCACCACCCTCTGAGTAAAAAAAATCCTTCTCCTCTCCTTCCTAAAGGAATGTCCTTTAATTCTGAAGCTATGACCTCTAGTCCGAGACTCTCCCTGGATGCAGAAGGGATTTATCAGGATGCTGACTGGTTGAGAGGGCATTAGCTATAAGCGGAGGTTGGACAAACATTGACTGTTCACACTGGAACCCCAAAGGTCACGGGGAGATCTGACAGAAACATATCAAGTTATGAGGCTTAGACATGGTAAATAGTCAGAACCTTTTTTTCCCAGGGTCAAAATGTCAAAGACCAGATGGCATAGGTTTAAGAAGGGCAAATTTCAAAGGAGATATGTGGGACAAATTTCCTTTTAACACAAAGAGTAGTGGGTGCCTGGAAAGTGTTGCCCAGGGTAGTAGAGGAGGCAGAGATAATAGTGGCATGTAGATCGGTACATGCATATGTAAGGAATTGAGCGATATGGATCACGTGCAGGCAGAGGAGATTAGTTTAACTTAGTATCATGTTTGTGAAAGGCCTTTCTCTGTGCTGTACTGTTCCATGGTCTAAGGCCAACAGATTTCACTTCTGGTAAATGGATCATTGAAAGAAGACACCTAATATAATGACCTGTTTCAAACTAAAGCAGAAGAGGAGTTTGAACCAAAACAGGAGGAATGGAACAGAAACAAGAGTTGATCATAGAAATCATTGACTGTAGGAAACCATCACAATAGACAATAGACAATAGACAATAGGTGCAGGAGTAGGCCATTCAGCCCTTCGAGCCAGCACCGCCATTCAATGCGATCATGGCTGATCACTCTCAATCAGTACCCCGTTCCTGCCTTCTCCCCATACCCCCTCACTCCGCTATCCTTAAGAGCTCTATCCAGCTCTCTCTTGAAAGCATCCAACGAACTGGCCTCCACTGCCTTCTGAGGCAGAGAATTCCACACCTTCACCACCCTCTGACTGAAAAAGTTCTTCCTCATCTCCGTTCTAAATGGCCTACCCCTTATTCTTAAACTGTGGCCCCTTGTTCTGGACTCCCCCAACATTGGGAACATGTTATCTGCCTCTAATGTGTCCAATCCCCTAATTATCTTATATGTTTCAATAAGATCCCCCCTCATCCTTCTAAATTCCAGTGTATACAAGCCCAATCGCTCCAGCCTTTCAACATACGACAGTCCCGCCATTCCGGGAATTAACCTAGTGAACCTACGCTGCACGCCCTCCATAGCAAGAATATCCTTCCTCAAATTTGGAGACCAAAACTGCACACAGTACTCCAGGTGCGGTCTCACCAGGGCCCGGTACAACTGTAGAAGGACCTCTTTGCTCCTATACTCAACTCCTCTTGTTACGAAGGCCAACATTCCATTGGCTTTCTTCACTGCCTGCTGTACCTGCATGCTTCCTTTCATTGACTGATGCACTAGGACACCCAGATCTCGTTGTACTCCCCCTCCTCCTAACTTGACACCATTCAGATAATAATCTGCCTTTCTATTCTTACTTCCAAAGTGAATAACCTCACACTTATCTACATTAAACTGCATCTGCCATGTATCCGCCCACTCACACAACCTGTCCAAGTCACCCTGCAGCCTTATTGCATCTTCCTCACAATTCACAATACCCCCCAACTTAGTATCATCTGCAAAATCACACTGGGTAGATGTCAATGGTTGGTTCATAGCATTTAATACATTGCTCTGCAAAGAGGAAAATATCCTAGGAATATAAAGTAATAGGATGCAAGAAAGACATCAAAAGTTCATGTCTATTTTTCTAACATATCTTAGAGAATAGGACCAGAAAATTGGTTTTGGAAGAATCATCAAATACTATTCCATGCAGAAGATCTGAGCATTTCACTGTGATCACGAGGTATCTCAATTTCATTTTGTATCGGAACAGAAGAAGTTACCACTTCTGGAGTTGCCACTCTTGAAGATTTGGCGTCTGCCCCAAATGGCAATAAATTCCTCAGTCCCTTGGCTGCCGGTGAAGATTTGTGCTCAAAGCATTTCTTCTTTGAAAATCACCACATTGTTTTCTCTGATTGTTTTAGTTTTATTTACAGAAGAGTAAGAACATCTTCGAATTTTAAACCTATATTGGAATAAAATAACATCATAAACCATGGACATATACTGAAACATTTCCCTGTAACACCGACAAGATATTTTTTTAAATTTCAAATCAGGTTAGTTTTAATTCAACAAGGTTCAGTGCCAGGGTACATTAGAACAGCACTGTGGTGCAACAGTAGAGTTACTGCCTCACAGCGCCAGAGTCCCAGGTTCAATCCAGATGACGGGTGCCGTCTGTACGGACTTTGTCCCCGTGACCGTGTGGGTTTTCTCCGGATGCTCCGGTTTCCTCCCACACTCCAAAAACCTACAAATGTGCTGGCTAATTGGTTTGGTAAAATTGTAAATTGTCCCTATGTGTGTAAGATAGTGTTAGTGTGCAGGGATCTCTGGTCAGCGTGGACTCGGTGGACCAAGGTTAATGATAAAGTTAGTTAAAGTTAGTCTACGAATGTGGCCAGTCAGTCTACAAGTAAGGCCAGTTAGTCTACAACTGTGGCCAGTTAGTCTATTACTGTGGCCAGTTAGTCTATTACTGTGGCCAGTTAGTCTATTACTGTGGCCAGTTAGTCTATTACTGTGGCCAGTTAGTCTACCACTGTGGCCTGTTAGTCTATTACTGTGGCCAGTGAGTCTACGTATGGGCAGTGAGTCTACGTGTGGGCAGTGAGTCTACGTATGGGCAGTGAGTCTACGTGTGGGCAGTGAGTCTACGTGTGGGCAGTTAGTCTACGTATGGGCAGTGAGTCTACGTGTGGGCAGTGAGTCTACGTATGGGCAGTGAGTCTACGTGTGGCCAGTTAGTCTACGTGTGGGCAGTGAGTCTACGTGTGGCCAGTTAGTCTACGTGTGGGCAGTGAGTCTACGTATGGGCAGTGAGTCTACGTGTGGGCAGTGAGTCTACGTATGGGCAGTGAGTCTACGTGTGGCCAGTTAGTCTACGTGTGGGCAGTGAGTCTACGTGTGGCCAGTTAGTCTACGTGTGGGCAGTGAGTCTACGTGTGGGCAGTGAGTCTACGTGTGGGCAGTGAGTCTACGTGTGGGCAGTGAGTCTACGTGTGGGCAGTGAGTCTACGTGTGGGCAGTTAGTCTACGTGTGGCCAGTTAGTCTACGTGTGGGCAGTGAGTCTACGTGTGGCCAGTGAGTCTACGTGTGGCCAGTTAGTCTACGTGTGGGCAGTGAGTCTACATGTGGCCAGTTAGTCTACTACTGTAGCTGGTTAGTCTACTACTGTGGCCAGTTAGACTACTGTGGCCAGTTAGTCTAGTACTGTGGTTAGTTAGTCTACTACTGTGGCCATTTAGTCTACGTGTGGCCAGCTAGTCTATTTGTGGCCAGTTAGTCTACTACTGTGGCTAGTTAATCTACTACTGTGGCCAGTTAGTCTACTACTGCAGCCAGTTAGTCTACTACTGTAGCCAGTTAGTCTACTACTGTGGCCAGTTAGTCTACTACTGTGGCCAGTTAGTCTACTACTGTGGCCAGTTAGTCTACTACTGTGGCCATTTAGTCTACCACTGTGGCCTGTTAGTCTACTACTGTGGCCAGTTAGTATACGAGTGTGGCCAGTTAGTCTACTACTGTGGCAAGTTAGTCTACTACTGTGGCCAGTTAGTCTACGAGTGTGGCCAGTTAGTCTACTACTGTGGCCAGTTAGTCTACTATTGTGGCCAGTTAGTCTACTACTGTGGCCAGTTAGTCTACTATTTTGGCCAGTTAGACTACTACTGAGGCCAGTTAGTCAACGTGTGGCTAGTTAGTCTACTACTGTGGCCTGTTAGTCTATTACTGTGGCCAGTTAGTCTACTACTATGGCCAGTTAGTCTACATGTGGCTAATTAGTCTACTACTGTGGCCAGTTAGTCTATGAGTGTGGCCAGTTAGTCTACTACTGTGGTCAGTTAGTCTACTACTGTGGCCAGTTAGTCCTCGAGTGTGGCCAGTTAGTCTACGTGTGGCTAGTTATTCTCCTACTGTGGCCAGTTAGTCTACTACTGTGGCCAGTTAGTCTACGCGTGGCTAGTTAGTCTACTACTGTGGCCAGTTAGTCTACTCCTATGACCAGTTAGTCTACTACTGAGTCTACTACTGTGGCCAGTTAGTCTATTATTGTGGCCAGGTAGTCTACTACTGTGGCCATTAGTCTACGTGTGGACAGTTAGTCTACTACTGTGGCCAGTTGGTCTATGGGTGGTTAGTTAGTCTACTACTGTGGCCAGTTAGTCTACGTGTATTTAGTTAGTCTACGACTGTGGCCAGTTAGTCTATGTATGGTTAGTTAGTCTCCTACTGTGGCTAGTTAGTCTACATGTGGCTAGTTATACTACTACTGTGGCCAGTTAGTCTACTACTGTGGCCAGTTAGTCTACTATTGTGGCCAGTTAGTCTACTACTGAGTCTACTACTGTGGCCAGTTAGTCTATTACAGTGGCCAGATAGTCTACTACTGTGGCCAGTTAGTCTACTACCGTGGCCAGTTAGTCTAATGTGTGGTTAGTTAGTCTACTACTGTGGCCAGTTAGTCTATGTGTGGTTAGTTAGTCTACTACTGTGGCCAGTTAATCTATGTGTGGTTAGTTAGTCTACTACTGTGGCCAGTTAGTCTACGTGTGGTTAGTTAGTCTACTACTGTGGCCAGTTAGTCTACGTGTGGTTGGTTAGTCTACTACTGTGGCCAGTTAGTCTACTACATGTGGTTAGTTAATCTACTACTGTGGCCAGTTAGTCTATGTGTGGTTAGTTAGTCTACTACAGCGGCCAGTTAGTCTACATGTGGCTAGTTATACTACTACTGTGGCCAGTTAGTCTACTACCGTGGCCAGTTAGTCTACGACTTGTTTATGATCATTTTTAGTGATAATTTTTCAAAACTCTTTAGATTCTGGAGTAGTTCCTGAGGACTGGAGGGTAGCTAATGTAACCATACTTTTTAAAAAGGGAGGGAGAGAGAAAACGGGGAATTATAGACCAGTTAGCCTAACATCGGTAGTGGGGAAAATGCTAGAGTCAGTTATTAAAGATGTGATAGCATCACATTTGGAAAGTGGTGAAATCATCGGACAAAGTCAGCATGGATTTACCAAAGGCAAATCATGTCTGACGAATCTTATAGAATTTTTCGAGGATGTAACTAGTAGAGTGGATAAGGGAGAACCAGTCGATGTGTTATATCTGGACTTTCAGAAGGCCTTCGACAAGGTCCCACATAGGAGATTGGTGTACAAACTTAAAGCACACGGTATTGAGGGTTCAGTTTTGAGGTGGATAGAAAATTGGTTGGCGGACAGGAAGCAAAGAGTAGGAATAAACGGGTCCTTTTTGGAATGGCAGGCAGTGACTAGTGGGGTACTGCAAGGCTCAGTGCTGGGACCCCAGTTATTTACAGTGTATATTAATGATTTGGACGAGGGAATTGAATGCAACATCTCTAAGTTTGCGGATGACACGAAGCTGGGTGGTAGTGTTAGCTGCGAGGAGGATGCTAGGAGGCTGCAGAGTGACTTGGATAGATTAGGCGAGTGGGCAAATGCATGGCAGATGCAATATAATGTGGATAAATGTGAGGTTATCCACTTTGGCGGCAAGAACAGGAAAGCAGAGTATTACCTGAATGGTGACCGATTGGGAGAAGGGGAAATGCAACGTGACCTGGGTGTCATGGTGCACCAGTCATTGAAAGCAAGCATGCAGGTGCAGCAGGCAGTGAAGAAAGCGAATGGTATGTTGGCATTCATAGCAAGAGGATTTGAGTTTAGCTGCAGTTGTACAGGGCCTTGGTGAGACCGCACCTGGAGTATTGTGTGCAGTTTTGGTCTCCTAACCTGAGGAAAGACGTTCTTGCCTTAGAGGGAGTACAGAGAAGGTTCACCAGATTAATCCCTGGGATGGCGGGAGTTGCATATGAGGGAAGACTGGATAGACTGGGCTTGTACTCGCTGGAATTTAGAAGACTGAGGGGGGATCTTATAGAAACATATAAAATTCTTAAGGGGTTGGAGAGGCTAGATGCGGGAAGATTGTTCCCGATGTTGGAGGAGTCCAGAACCAGGGTTCACAGCTTAAGGATAAGGGGGAAGTCTTTTAGGACCGAGATGAGAAAAAATTTCTTCACACAGAGAGTGGTGAGTCTGTGGAATTCTCTGCCACAGATGGTAGTTGAGGCCAGTTCATTGGCTATATTTAAGAGGGAGTTAGATGTGGCCCTTTTTGGTAAAGGGATCAGGGGGTATGGAGAGAAGGCAGGTACAGGCTACTGAGCTGGATGATCAGCCATGATCATATTGAATGGCGGTGCAGGCTCGAAGGGCCGAATGGCCTACTCCTGCACCTATTTTCTATGTTTCTATGTTTCTATGAGTGTGGCCAGTTAGTCTACTACTGTGGCAAGTTAGATTATGTGTGGCCAGTTAATCTACATGTGGCCAGTTAGTCTACTCCTGTGGCCAGTTAGTCTACGACTTGTTTATGAGTGTGGCCAGTTAGTCTACTACTGTGGCAAGTTAGATTATGTGTGGCCAGTTAATCTACATGTGGCCAGTTAGTCTACTACTGTGGCAAGTTAGATTATGTGTGGCCAGTTAATCTACATGTGGCCAGTTAGTCTATTCCAGTGGCCAGTTAGTCTATGTGTGGTTAGTTATACTACTACTGTGGCCAGTTAGTCTACTACCGTGGCCAGTTAGTCTACGACTTGTTTATGAGTGTGGCGAGTTAGTCTACTACTGTGGCAAGTTAGATTATGTGTGACCAGTTAATCTACATGTGGCCAGTTAGTCTATTCCTGTGGCCAGTTAGTCTACGACTTGTTTATGAGTGTGGCCAGTAAAGGGCCTGTCCCACTAAGGCGATCATTTTGGCGACTGCCGGCGATTGTCAAAGTCGTAGCAGATCGCCAAACATATCTTTTACCCGACGACAATGACCATGACAATGCTGAGTCAGGTCGGGATTACAGCGTCTTCTGAAACATCGTAAAAATTCCCACGCTGTCAATGCTTCTCCGGCGTCCTAATTTTCGCTGAAATCACTGACAAGTCGGTAAGTACTTGAGAGTTTTGAACTATAACACCTTGTATGGGTTACGTAAAAACCAAGCTTCACTGTAACAAGGAATAAACTGGAATAAAAAGTGAGTGGGCATTCTTTGAAAATGTAAGGGAGATGCATATCTGGTTTCTGGGTTGAATATCTGGGTTTGGAGCCCACTTTAAATGTAATGGCTGATGGCCATAAACATCGCGAAAATTCCCTGACCATCAAACTGTCCCCTCCAATCTACCTGTCAAATGTCCTGACGGTAAATAAATTGGTTAAACACAAGCATTTTATGTTATTTTGAAATGACTTTACTCATTTTAATATTATGTGCTTCTAAATGTATCTTAAGAGAACCTATCAAACCTGAGGACAGCAGGCGACAGCGCCCGCAATAAGCTACGATGCCTGGCGACAAGATAGCTGTCGCCGAGAGATTTCAAACCGTTTGATTTCTCAGCGACGCGCCGAGATCCACTACGATCCACTACGATCTTTGGAAGACTACTCACGATCATGCCCGCGACACCCCGGCGAACTGTCGGCGACAGCCTAGTCACCAGCAGTCGCCTTAAAATCGCCTAAGTGGGACAGGTCCTTTTTTAGTCTACTACTGTGGCTAGTTAGTTTATGTGTGGCTAGTTAGTCTATGTGTGGCCAGTTAATCTACGTGTGGCCAGTTAGTCTACTCCTGTGGCCAGTTAGTCTACAACTAGATTATGAGTGTGGCCAGTCAGTCTACTAAGCCGCAGGTTTTTGGGGTGTGTGAGGAAACTGGAGCATAGACAGAGAGCCAACCATGCAACAGTGAGTACTTGCAAACCACACAGACAGAACCAGGGGCCAGGATGGAACCCAGGTCCCCAGATCTGTGAGACATCATCTCTACTCGCTGTGTCATTGTATCACCCCTAAAATCTGCAGACAGAAATTGCTGGATTCATTGCATTAAAAACTAATTTCTCACCTTAGGTTTTCCGTGATGGGGGAGGGGGGGCTCGGCGGGGAGGGGTTGTCGAGAACAAAGGGGGAACCTGGTGGGGGGGGTAACCATGAGCAAAGGGGGGGCCCGGGGGTGGCCCCCTGCGGCCAGGAGCAGCAACAGGCCTGGTTCGCCATGGCAAGCTGAAGCCAAGACTGCTCGATGAACGTTTTGTAACTTTGTCGGCACCATAAACCCTTGTGAACTGCCTCGGTAAGGTCTGCTGTATGATTTTATCGGGTTGTATGCAAAACAAAGCATTTCCCTGTACCTAGGAACATGTGAATCATTGAATTACTGAATTCAGTCCTCCCATCAATACACTTTCTACTCTAAAGCTACTGTAATTTCATAGAATTACTCAGCATGGAAACAGGCCCTTCAGCCCAACTTATCCATGCTGACCTTGCCCCATCTACACTAGGCGTACCTGCCTGCGTTTGGCCTGTATCCCGCTTCATCTTTCCCAACCAGGGCAGAATCTTTTTGTTAAAAAGAGAATGGATGAGAAACTACATTGACTTACCATTTAACTTTTTGCATTTGGTTAATAGTATCTGGAAGAGGAATGTTGAATGTTTCTGGCAGAAACAAGACCACAATTGCTGAGAACACCATCAACACCCCCATCACAATAAATAACAGGTTGTCTTTATAAGTATCTGTGAAAGTAAAGCATACATTTACCAACAAGTAAACATCAACAAATGAATATAAAAAATCAAAGAGTTTCATGCAACAGAGGCCATGATATTTAGTTTAGTTTAGAGATACAGCACCGGAACACGTCCTTCAGCCCATCGAGTCCGGACTGACCAGCGATCCCCGCACATTAACACTGTCTTACCCACACACGCTAGAGAAAAATTACACTGATATCAAGCCAATTAACCTACAAACCTGTTCATCTTTGGAGTGTGGGAGGAAACCGAAGATCTCGGAGAAAACCCACGAAGTCACGGGAAGAACGTACAAACTCCTTACAGATGGCGGAGGTCAAGAAGGCTGGGACTCTATTCCTTGGAGTGCAGGAGGATGATGGGTGATCTTATAGAGCTGCATAAAATCATGAGAGGTTTAAATCGAAGGTAGACACAAAATGCTGGAGTAACTCAGCGGGTCAGGCAGCATCTCGGGAGAGAAGGAATAGGTAACATTTCAGGTCGAGACCCTTCTTCATTCCTTCTCTCCCGAGATGCTGCCTGACCCACTGAATTATTCCAACATTTTGTGTTTACCTTCGATTTAAACCAGCATCTGCAGTTTTTTTTCCCAGAGGAATAAATCGGGTGGATGCACAGAGTCTCTTGTTCAAGGTAGGGGAATCAAGGACCAGACAACATACACGTTTAAGGTGAAGGGGAAAAGATTTAATAAGAATCTGAGGGGTAATGTTTTCACACAAAGGCTGGTGGGTGTATGGAATGAGCTGCCAGAGGAGGTAGTTGAGGCAGGGACTATTGCAATGTTTAAGAAACAGTTAGACAGGTACATGGATAGGACAGATTTGGAAGGATATAGGCCAAACGCAGGTTGGAATAATGTAGCTGGGACATGTTGCCAGTGTGGGCAAGTTGGGCCGAAGGACCTGTTTCCACTCTGTATGACTCCATGACTCTTCTTGGTGAGGAAGGGTGTACCAATGTTCCAACTTCTATACTCAATACCCTGACTGATGAAGGCCAATGCACCTAAAGCCTTCTTTTCCACCCTATCTACCTGTAACCTCTGTTGGGATAGTGTCAAGAATCCTTATATTCTACTAGTATAAAGAAATGTAATTGTCACCTTACCGAGCATAACAATGTAAGGAGAAACAATGCTGCCAGCTCTGGAAGCCATTGAGCTCACTCCAATGCCTGTGTTTCTCATTGGGGTTGGATACAGTTCGGAGGTGTAGACAAAAGCAATGGAGAAGGCGCATGTGTTTCCCAATTTTCCAATTAATACCAGCACTGTAGAAAGTATCAAGAGATCTAGCAAAAACAGAAATAGCTATATCAGGTAAGATACTTTGGTCTTTTTGGTTTAGTTTAGTTTAGTTTAGAGATACAGCATGGAAACGGGCCCTTCGGCCCACTGAGTCCGCACCGACCAGCGATCCCCACATACCAGCACTATCCTACACACTCGGGACAATTCACAATTTTATTGAAGCCAATTAACCTACAACCCTATACTTCTTTGGAGTGTGGAAGAAAACCAGAACCACCGGAAAAAACCCCACACAGGTCACAGGGAGAAAGTACCAACTCCATACAGAGAGTACCCGTAGTCAGGATTGAACCCAGGTCCCTGGCACTGTAAGGCAGCAACTCTACCAGTTGTAAGATTTGAGAAGTTTTCCCTCATTTGGAAAGCAACACCAAACCAAAGAGCTGCAGTTTGGACATTTTAAACGAGAGACTGCGGCTGATAGCGGAGAAAGGCTGCGGTCAGATTAACAAAGGATGTCACAATCCGTGGGTCCTAAAATGGCCGCAGGACCTCGTGACCAGCCACAAAAAGTAAAAACCTTACAACCCAGTCTCTAGGTTTTCTGCAAAGCCACGGCCAGAACAAAGGATGGGTATTGGCCATGCAGAAACCTACGAAACCAGGTCGGAGTCCAGACACTGGGGCGCTGACATCAGCATACTCACAATGCCCCAAGCCGACCTAAACAGTTCATCTCGGTGAGGGGGCACAATAGCCCATAGAAAACTACCTGGTAGGTGATGGGAAACCAGTTAACACCCATCACCTCACAACGAAATACCAATTAACACCGTCTGGCCATCCCCGGTATCCCCGAACATAAGGCAGATCAGAAGAAAACTCATACATATCTTTTTGAACAAAGAGATTCCAAGATCTGGCAGGAGATAGGACGGGTCAGAAATAGTATAACTGGCCACTACTTTTGGGTGAAAAAGTTAAGTCAACTGAAGTCAAGAAGAGAGTCGGAAGGAAGTCAAACGAATACAGGAGGAAGAAACGACAGGCAAGAAGAACGGATGCAAGAGAGAGGAACCGGCACGCAACTCGAGAAGAAATACTGCAAAACGAACAGCCAGTAATGTGGCGCCCAGGCCGGATGAGGCAGCCGATCCCATCTCATCGGGACTTCCACGGCCGATTGGTGGATTGAATCTGCCCCCTGCGGCCGGGGCTCTGGAACTCCGGCCCGGCCGGAGCCGGCAGATCCGTTCCCACAGCCGACTTCAACGGCCGACTTTGCGGGCCGGTATCTTGGTCCCCCGAGGCCGTGACCTCTGTTGGCCCGGCAAAATGGATCATACGGCAAAGCTCTGGAACCAAGGGTGCCGGGAAGTTGGTGGTGGACCTGAACATAGAGTCAAACAATGATCGTACCCAGATAGAAGATGTAAGGCGGGATGATGCTGCCCACCCGGCTGGCAATTGAACTTACTCCGACACCCATGTTCCTTACTGCCGTCGGGTACAGCTCAGCCGTGTAGACATATATCATGGCAAAGCCACACGTGGTGGAGAGTTTCCCACTCATCACCAGCACTGCGGTGAGTCCTGAAATATCTAAATAAACGAGAAATAGTCGTAAATTTGGTGGAGGCACAAGGAACTGCAGATGCCGGAATCTTGCCAAGAACACAAACGCTAGAGTAACTCAGCATCTGTGGGGGACATAAATAGGCAACGATTTGGGTCGAGATGCTTTGTCAGACTATTTAGTTTAGTTTATTAAGTATTGTTTAGCTTATTTTTGTCAAGTGTACCGAGGTACAGTGAAAAGCCTTTTTGTTGCGTGCTATCCACTCAGCAAAAAGATTAAACACATGATTACACGATTACTTTGAAGGTCTCAATTGAGGTAGTGTGAGGGCAGGACTGCTCTCTAGCTGGAGAGAGGACTGGTCAGTTACCTGATAACAGCTGTGAAGAAACTGTCCCTGAATCTGGAGTTGTGTGTTTTCAAATTTCTGTACCTCTTGCCTGATGGGAGTGGAACGAAGAGGGAGTGACTGGGGTATGACTCGACCTCGATTATGTTGGTGGCCTTGCCGAGGAAGCATAATGTTTAGTTTAGTTTGGAGATACGGCGTGGAAACTGGCCATTCGGCCCAACGCACTGCACATTAACACTACCCGACACACTGGGGACAATTTTCATTTATACCAAGCCATTTAACCTACAAAACTGTACGTCTTTGGAGTGTGGGAGGAAACCGAAGATCTTGGAGAAAACCCACGGAGGTCAGGGGAGAACGCACAATCTGTCTGATTTGAGCATGAAGGACATGTAGTTAAGGTCATAAGTAATAGGAGCAGAATTGGGCCATATGGCACATCAAGTCATCACCATTCAATCATGGCTGATCTATCTCTCCCTCCTGGCCCCATTATTTGCCAAGTATGTTTTGCAACATACGAGGAACTTCATTTGCCATACAGTCATAACAATAAAAAGCAACAGGACACACAAAATACATTTTAACATAAACATCCACAGTGACTCCTCCACATTCCTCACTGTGATGGAAGGCGAAAAATTGTTCAATCTTCCCTTCTTTGTTCTCCTGCGGTCGTGGGCCTCTAACCTTCCGTTGACGGGACGATCTTTACTCCCATAGCCGGAGGTGGGCCTTCCTCATCGGGGCGATCAAGCTCCTGCATCAGGGGGGATCTCAGCTCCCCTGCGCCGGCGATCTATCCCGGGTCGGGACCAGTCGAACCTCTTACAACTTGGAGGTCCCGACCAGTCTCAACCCGAGACTGCGAGCTCCTTGATGTTAAGTCTGCCGGCCGCGTTGGAGCATCGATCCCAGGCAAGGAATCGGCTCAGATGTTAAGTCCACGGCCCCGCGGGGGCTCAAGGTCAGTCCCAGGCAAGACCTCCAGCTCCACGATGTTAGGCCACAGAGTGACTGGAGATACAATCCGGAAAACAATCGCATCTCCGGCAAGGTAAGAGATTGAAAAAAAGTTACCCCCTCTCCCCTCCCCCACCCCACACATAAAACAAACCAGAGAACATTCACACAAACTTTTAAAACACTAAAAATAACAAAAACAGTTCAAAAAGGACAGACAGACTGTAGGCGAGGCAGCCATCGTGCGGCCCCCCGCTGGTGATATTTCATCTTTTTCATCCCGTATTGCCTATTTAGTTACCTTCTGTTGTTCTTTAAAATCTTCCCAAATCTCTTTGCAATGTTATAGGCCTTCTCTTTTAATTTTATGTTGTCCTTGACTTCCCTTGTCAGCCGTGGTTGCCCCATTCTCCCCCTAGAATTCTTCTTCCTCTTTGGAATGAAAAGATCCTGCATCTTCTGAATTATTCCCAGAAATTCCTGCGATTGCTGTTCCACCGTCATCCCTGCTCGGGTCCCTTTCCAGTCAACTTTGGCCAGCTCCTCCCTCATGCCTCTGTAGTCCCCTTTGCATTACAGACACATTTCCGATATCACCTTCTCACTCTCAAATTTCAGGTTAAATCTCATCATGTCCCTACCTGCTAGTGGTTCCTTTACCTTGAGTTCCCTTATCAAATCCGCTTCATTACACAACACTAAATCCAGAATAGCCTTTTCCCTGGTAGGCTCCACTACAAGCTGCACTAAGAATCCATCTCGGAGGCACACCACAAATTCCCTTTCTTAAGGTCCAGCACCAACCTGATTTTCCCAATATACCTGCATATTGAAATCTCCCATGATCACCGTAGCATTGCCTTTCATACATGCCAATTGTATCTCCTGATGTAACTTTTACCCTATATCTGTTTGGGGTCTATAAATAACTCCTATTAGGGTCTTTTACCCTTACAATTTCTCAGCTCTACCCACAATGACTCCGCATCTTCTGATCCTATGTCACCCCTCACTAAGGACTGAATTTCATTCCTTACCAACAGTGCTACCCCACCCCCTCTGCCCACCTGTCTGTCTTTCTGATAGAATGTATAACCTTGAATATTCAGTTCCCTGCTCCAATCCTCTTGCAGCCACGTCTCTGTAATTCCCACAAAATCATATTTACCCATACTAAAGCTACAGGCTCATCCACTTTGTTTCTTACACTACGCGCATTCAAATACAACCCCTTTCATTCGGTATTCACCTCCCCTCCTTTCACACACCGGTCCCGATTTTACATAACCTTACTTTCTTCTCCATTCTTAAAATTTTGTCCCATTTGTGCAACCTCGTGTAACAACTGATGAGCAAATAGATTGAGCACGAGGCAAAAGGGACTGGTTACCAATTTAAGCCACACACAAAGACATTGCGTACGGGATCTAAAAAAACAAGTCAGAGGAACAGATGTAACTTAAGGCTACGAGATGTGTGGATCTGTGACATCAATATTCCACAGTACAAAGTCTTCAGAATGAACAAAGAATTTCCCAAAGTTGGAGAGGAAGCAATGCTCAGGCAGTACTTTGGCTTAATCAGCAGGTGAAACAAGAAACTGCCGATGCTGGTTTACAAAAAAACATAAAGAGCTGTTTACAAAAAAACACAAAGTGCTGGTGTAAACCTGAGCATTTCCAACAAACCTGCTCCATTACTGAATTCCACATGGAGTCAAGAGAAAGAACACAACTATAAAACTTCCAGCTTTCTCCCCACTACTGCAAATAGTCTGAAGATGTGTCCCGAAACGTCGCCTATCAATGTTCTCCAGAAAAGCTGCCTGACCCACTGAGTTACTCCTGCACTTTATGCTCTCCATTCTTGTCCCACTCCTTCCCCTCATCTCCATCTGCCAGCTCTCTCCCGACAAGGTCCCCACACCAAACATTGCCTGTCCATTTCCCTCCCTAGATGCTGCCTGACACTTCTGAGATCCTCCAGAATAGAAAGTGGAAAAAAGGAACTGCAGATTCTCGTTTACCAAGGAATAGACACAAAATGCTTGAGTATTTCAGCCGGTCAGACAGCATCTCTGAAAAACATTGGTAGGTGACGTTTCGGGTAGGGACACTTCTTCAAATGATTGTGGTGGAGGAGAGAGGTGGGGAGGGGGTGGTGGGGATGGGGAGGGAAAAGGCTAGAAGAGAGGAGGGGCAGGACAATGCCTGGCAAGTGAAAGGTAGATATACATGAGGGGGACCGAGGTTGATAGGCAGATGATTGGACAAAGGCCAGAGATGAAAAGACAGGTATGAGATCCCTTGTACCTTCACAAGTTGTGTTCTGATATTAAATAGTCAATGGTAATTTAGTACAACTTGTACCTACATACTTTGCCCTGCACACAATTTAGTAGAGTCAACACAATCATATATATGTACAAGGGGCAACAATGGTCGTGCAGCAATAGTAGATATCTTTTAAAACAGAACATAAAGGGTGGCACTGTGATGTAGCGGTAGAGCTACTGCCTTATGGCGCCAGAGACCCGGGTTTGATCCTGACTACAAGTGCTGTCTGTCTTGTGTTTGTACATTCTCAGCATGACCTGCGTTGGTTTTCTCCGAGATCTTAGGTTTCCTCCCACAATCCAAAGACGTACAGGTTTACAGGCTAATTGGCTTGGTCAAAATATAAAATTGTCGATAATGTGTGTAGGATAGTGTTAATTTGCAGGGATCACAGGTCGGCGCGGAATCGGTGGGCTGAAGGGTCTGATTCCGTGCTGTATCTCTAAACTATGTCTAAACGCCGACCAGCGATCCCCCAGTACACTAACACTATCCTGCACACACTAGGGACAATTTGAAAAGTTACCAACGCCAGTTAACCTACAAACCTCTACATCTTTGGAATGTGGGAGGAAACCGGAGCACCCAGAGAAAACCACGTGGTCACGGGTGCAGAAGAGATTTACCAGAATGCTGCCTGGTTTAGGGGGCATTAGCTATGAAGAGAGATTGGACAACTTGGATTGTTTTCTCTGTAACATGAAAGATCGAGGGGAAACCTGACCAAAGTATATAAAGTTCTGAGAGGTAGAGATAGAGTAGCATTCAGAATCTTTTTTTCGAGGGTGGAAATGTCAGTCTAGATGAGAGGGGAGGCAAACTTTAAAGGAAATGTGCGGGGCAAGTTTTATTTTACAGAGAGAGTGGTGGGTGCCTGGAATGCACTGCTGAGGGGAGTTGTGGATGCAGAAAGGATAGTGGTATTTAAGAGGTTTTTAGATAGGCACATACATATGCAGGGAATGGAGGGTTATGGATCACGTGCAGGCAGAGATTAGTTTAACTTGGTATCATGTTTGTCATGATTGTGGGCTGAAGGGCCTGTTTCTGTGCTGTACTCCTTCTACGGTCTAAAGCTAACAAGATCCACATTCAATAATGGATCATTGAAAGAAGGCGCCCTATATAATGACCTGCTGCGAACTTTAAAGCAGAAGAGGAGTTTGAACCAAAACAGGAGGAATGGAACAGAAATAAGAGTTGATCACAGAAAGCATTGACTGGAGGAAAGCATCACACTGGGTAGATGTCAAGGGTTGGTTCATAGCATTTAATAAATTGCTCTACAAAGAGGAAAATATCTGAGGAATATAAAGTATGCAAGGAAGCCATAAAAAGTTCATGTCTTTTTTAAAATAATGTCTTAGAGTAATTTGGTTTCGAGAAACTTTGGAAGAATTATCAAATCCTATTCTAAGCAGAAGCTCTGATCATTTCATTATGATCAACAGGTATCTCAGTTTCATTTTATATCATAATGGAAGAAGTTGCCACTTCTGCAGTTACCACTCCTGAAGAGTTGGAGTTTGACCCAAATGGCAATGAATTCTTCAGTTCTTTGGCTGCTGGTGAAGATCTGTGCTTAAAGCATTTCCTCTTTGAAAATCACCACATTGTTTACTCTGGCTTGAGTTGAATCGGAGTGAGAACCTTTGCACCTGTATTTAAACAAAATAAGTCATGAACCATGGGCATATACCTAAACGTTTTCTTGCAACACTGTCCAAATGTATCATTTATTTCAAGTCAGGTTAGTTTTAATTAAACAAAGTTCAGTTCCAGAGTTTATCATCATGGGCTGTGTGTTTGCAACAATGCATTGTTGTGACACAGATTGCAAGCATGTGGGGTCGCTGCATGCAGGTTTTTACCAAACTACCCTGTGCATTACTTGAGAGAATTATGCAATCAACTAACTAAAAAAAGTTAAACAAGCAAATAATGAGATTATCTGGTTTCTATGTTTTCTATGTTTCTGTTTTCTATGTTGTTTAGGTATAGTCAGAGATAGTCATAGTGTCATACAGCTTGGAACACCTGCCGTTCCTGAAGAAGTCTGAAAAAGGGTCTTGACCCAAAACGTCAATTATTCCTTTTCTCCAAAGATGCTGCCCGACCCGCTGAGTTACTCCAGATTTTGTGTCTGTCTTCGGAACTTGGATAGGACAGATTTAGAGGGACATGGGCCAAATGCAGGTAGGTGGGGCTAGTGTAGATGGGACATGTTGGTTGATGTGGGCAAGTTGAGCCAAAGGGCCAGTTTCCACACTTTCCATGTACCTGTCCAAATGTTTCTTAAACGCTACGATAGTACCTGCCTCATCTGTTATAACATTCAAAACTGATGAAAGCAGATACATTACAGATAGGATAGGAGGGGTTTGTGGAATATGGGCCAAATGCAGGCAAATGGAACTAGTCCAGTTTGTCAACCTGGAATTCAGTCCTCCCATAAACAAACTTGAGACACTACACCACAGCAACTGTCATTTATGGTAGAAGTTTCTTTTCAGAAAGGGAAAGAATGAAAAAGACCACATTGACTTACCATTTAACTTTTTGCATTTGGTCAATGGTGTCTGGAAGAGGAATATTGAACGTTTCTGGCAGAAACAAAACCACTATTGCTGAGAACACCATCAACACCCCCATCACAATAAACGGCAGGTTCTCTTGATAAATACCTGTGAAAAAAAGCATACATTTACTTACAAGTGAATATCAACAAATCGATATAAAAAGCCGAAGTATTTTATGCAACAGATGCCAATGTGAAATCAAATGCACTTCACAAAATGTATATTCAAGTCATTTCCAATTTCAGGTGTAGGTTTTTTTTCATTGTTCCTGATCTGGTTACAGTGATATCCCTTCTTGGTGAGAAGATGGGAAACATTTTTTGCGTTTGAGTTTAGTTTACTGTCACGTGTATCGCGGTACTCTGAAAAGCTTTTGTTGCGTACGAACCAGTCAGCGGAAAGACAATACATGATTAAGACAATACATGGTAAAGACAATACATGATTGATCATCTGCAAATAGGGATGTGGATTGTGCTAATTTGGTGACAGGGAACCGTAGACAAAGCCTAAAAGTAGAGACATGGAATGCAGCAGTGACGACACCCAAGTTTCCAGAACTTCATGAATGATATTATCGTGGGCACCCATCGTTGTAACAGAAAATTGGATCTACTGTCAACTAAGTTAGACTTGTGGATAATCATTTTAATTTGTAATTAAGACCTAGTTTGTTACCTCATCAAGCCTTTCTGTAACTTCCATTCTGTAATCAAGACCTAGTTTTGCTGTTAACCAAGTTTCTGTGTAATCTGTTCAGCTGAGAATATAAAAGCTGTACTGAAGTTGTGCTCAGGAGATCAGCCTTGACTGGTCTCATGGTGTGCACCAGTTTTAATAAATCGTTCGTTACTTTGAACACCAACTCCGCACGGCCTTTCCATTTGCTCCAAAACTGGACTAGAATTTATTTGTTACATTGTACTTTTCATGAGCACAATATAACACCACCCAATGTTACTGAATAATTAGGAAATTATTACTGGGAAATTAAAGACTAAATCTTTCTTACTTCACTGTTGTAGTTGGCTAGGGAATTGACAAACTGATATGGGTCATTTTTCTTTCATTGTGTTAATCAAATGCATCATTGCCTTCTTCTTGTTCTTAATTTCAAATAATGTGGGAGTATGTGTTCAGAATCTGTCACCCCTTCCTTTAATACATACTCAAGTACTGAGATACGAACAAATATCATTCCATATTTCAACTCCAAAATAATTTCAACAGCTCACATCACCACTAACAATTATATATTCCATAACCTAGGGTACTGTCCCATTCACCTGTTTCCCATTGAGGACATTGGACTTTGTGGAAGGAACTGATACGCTATGAGGCTGAGGATTATATTTTGCACACTGTATCTTTCCCTTTGCTCTATCTCTTGTACCTGAGTTTGAACTGATTGTATGTAGTATGTATGTATGTATATATGTATGTATGGTTTAGCTGATTTGATTGCATAGCATGCAAAACAAATAACTATACACGTCTATATGATCACCCCTCAGCCTCTTGTGCACCAAGGAATAAAGTCGTAGCCTGCACAATCTTTCCGAATAGCTCTGGCCCTCATGTTCTGCCAACATGTTCACTGCACTCTTTCCAGCTTCGTAACATTCTTCCGATAAGAGGGTGACCAAAACTGCACACAATACTCCAAATACAGCGTCACAATGTCTTGTACAACTGTAACTTAACATCCCAACTTCTACACTCAGTATTGTGACTGATGAAGACTAATGAACCTTCCTTCATGTGTAGGAAGGAACTACAGATGTTGGTTTGCCCCGAAGATAGGCACAAAATGCTGGAGTAACTCAGCGGGACTGGCAGCATCTCCTTAGAGAAGGAATGGGTGACATTTCGGGTCAAGACCCTTCTTCAGACTGAGAGTCAGGGGAGAGGGAGACACAGAGATATGGAAGGGTAATGTGTGAAAACGACAGATCAAAGCAGACGATGATAAGGAAATGTAGAATGGTTCATTGCTTGCTGAGGTGAAAGTGACAAGGAGGCATACAATCAATAAAATTATTCAAGACAGTGAAACTGGTCAGAGAACTGGGGTGGGGGATGGACGTAGGGATAGTGTCAAAAATCCTTATATTCGACAAGAATATGGTGGCACAGTGGTAGAGTTGCTGCCTCACAGTGCCAGAGACCTGGGTTAGATCCCGACTACGGATGCTATCTGTATGGAGTTTGTATGTTCTCGCCGTGACCTGCGAGGGTCCTCTCTGAGATATCTGATTTGCTCCCACACTCCAAAGACGTAAAGGTTTGTAGGTTAATTGGTTTAAGTAAAATTGTAAATTGTCCCTAGTGTGTGTAGGATAGTGTTAGTGTATGGGTATCGCTGGTCAGAGTGGACTTGGTCGGCCGAAGGGCCTGTTTCCATGCTGTATCTCTCTATTTAAAAAAAAATTCAAGAGGTGTCATTGTTGCCTTACCAAGTAAAACAATGTAAGGAGAAATAATGCTGCCACATCTGGAAGCCATTGAACTCATTCCAACACCTGTGTTTCTCATCGGGGTTGGATACAGTTCGGAGATGTAGACATAAACCATGGAATAAGCACACGTGTTTCCCAGTTTTCCAATTAACACCATCGCTGTAGAAAGTATTGAAAGATCTAGAAAAAATCAGGAAGAGCTGTATTAATGCTGTCGGTCTGCAACTGGCTGTGTGGATCAGTCACAAACGCAACACAAAGCTTAGTTTTCCCCAGTCACTTATTGTCAATAGTTTATTGTCAATAGATGTTGTGAAAAGCTTTTGTTGTGTGCTAACCAGTCAGTGGAAAGACAATACATGATTACAATCGAGCCATTTACAGTGTGTAGATACATGATAAGGGAATAATGTGGAGGAGTTTAAGGAGATCATAGTTAATGTAAGAAATGTTGCTGTAGGAGTAGAGATTTAAGAGTGTGGAGCGAGTGCAATATGTGATTGTAGATCTGCTTCTGTGGTTAGCATGTTAATAGTCGCCTGGGTTGGGCGTTATCTTGCCTGCTCCGATTGCACGTACATGTTAGCTCCAATCATGTTAGCTCCAAAGAGTAAACATTGGGAAACTTTTGTATCTTTTTTCTGCCTTTAAAATTGGTTTGTGTGGATTTATTTTTTAAATAAAGGAAGCAATGCAGTGTATTTCATCTTTACGAACTGACAGGGCCTTCTGATGTGATTTTTGACACTTTGGTGTAAGAGGTGGTTGGCCATTCAATGAAGCTCGTTCATTTGGTAGCTCAGACTGTTAATTGCTGCGATGAATGCACAGTGGCACAGTGGTGTAGCGGTAGAGTTGCTGCCTTACAGCGGCAGAGACCCGGATCTAATCCTGGCCATGGGTGCTGTCTGTATGTAGTTTGTACGTTCTCCCTGTGGCCTGTGTGGGGTGTTCTCTGGGAGCTCCGGTTTCCTCCCACACTCCAAAGACATAGATTTGTAGGTTCATTGGGTTGGTAAAATTGTAAATTTGTCACTAACTTGTGTAGGATAGTGTTAATGTGTGAGGATTACTGGTTCGCACAGTCTCAGTGGGCCAAAAGGCCGATTTCTGCACTGTTTGTCAAAACTGAATTAAACTAAACTGAACTAACGGTGACGTTTCAGGTCAGGACCCTCCTTCAGACACTGTATCATGTTGGTGTCGTGGAGGTGGTATTGAGTCCATAAATCTGTACAGGAAAGATATAATGTGGCAGTCCTCCTTGTGACCGTGTGAGTTTTCTCTGGATGCTCTTGTTTCCTCCCACACTCCAAAGACGTACAGGTTTATAGGCTTTTAGAAAACTAAATTGTCCCTAGTGTGTAAGATAGTGTTAGTGCACGGAGCGATTTCTGGTTGGCACGGGCTCGGTGGGCCATGGGACCTGTTTCCACGCTGTATCTCTAAAGTCAAGTGCAGTCTGATGTCTAAAGGCTTGTTCGCGGTTGTCACACTAGGATCACGATAGAATCAGTGTAAAATTTACTTGATGGTATGAGGTTCATGAAGAGCAGAACACCTCCACTCAGAACAAGAATGCCTGAATGGCTGAGTCTGCGTGGAAACTTCCAGAGGAGAAACATGGCTGCGATATTGGCCGGAATCTCAATGGCACCAAGGAGGAAACAATTCAGATAGTCGTTGCCATGGAGATTGGGGACATTCAGAGACAGACCATAGTATCCAATTGCTATAATCATCCTGCAAAATAAAAGGCAAAATACTTCTCGTCAAACACTTTTGTTTTTAATGTTCTCCCAGCCTCTTTTTGTTGTCTTGTTGAGTCTCATTCTCTGTAACTCATTTTCACCTTGCCCACGGCCAACAATGTTTCCTTTATCATCGTTACTTTTTAGCATATCTTTCATTCATATCTCTCTATATCACCATGTATATCTCTCGTTTCCCCTTCCCTTGACTCTCAGTCTGAGGAACGGTCTCATCCTGAATCGTCACCTATTCCTTTTCTCCAGAGATGCTGTCTGACCCGCTGAGTTATTTCAGCTCTTTGTGTCTATCTTTTGTCTTTTTTCTTGGATTTTTTCTTCCATTTGATTTAATGTCGTTTGTAGAACCTGAACATGTGTAGCCTTTGCAGCCTTGTTTTAACATAGAACAGTACAGCACAGGAACAGGCCCTTCAGCCCACAATGTTTGTGCTGAATGTGATGCCAAGTTAAACTGATCTCACCTACTGTGTGTGATCCATGTCCTTTTATTCCCTGCACTTCCATATGCCTATCTAAAAGCCTCTTAAACACCACTATCGTATCTGCCTCCACCACCACCCCAGGCAATGTGTTCCAGGCCCCCACTGCTCTCTGTGGAAAAAACTCACCTGACACATCCCCATTAAACATTCCTCCTCTCACCTTGTAGCTGTGCCCTCTAGTGTGGACATTTCCATCCTGGAAAAAACATTCTGACTGTCTACCCATTCTATACCTCGCATAATTTTATATACTTCCATCTAGTCTCCCCTTAACCTCCAACGTTCCAGACAAAACAATGCTAGTCTATCCAACCTCTCCCTCCAGCTGAATCCAGGCAACATTCTGGTAAACCTCCTCTGCACCCTTTCCAAAGCCTCCACGTTTCCTGCAATGGGGCGACCAGAACTGTACGCAATACTCCAAATGCGGCCCAACCAAAGTCCGATAGAGCTGTATCATGACTTCCTGACTCTTACACTCAAAGTCCCTCACAATGAAGGCAAGCATACCATTCGCCATCTTTACCACCCTGTCCACTTGTGCTGCCATCTACACTGAGCTATGAACAGACTCTAGGATCCCTCTGTATATGAATGTTATTAGGGGTCTTGTTATTAATTGTATACTTTTGTCTTTCTCTCAACCTCACAAATGCAAACTCTTGCAGTCTCTCTGGCTAAACTCCAACTGCCATTTCTCTTCCAATTTCTGCAGATGATCTATATCCATTATATCTCTGACATCATTCCTCACTGTCTGCAACTTCTCCAATTTTGGTGTAATCGGTAAAATTACTCACCAACCCATCTACATTTACATCCAGGTTATTTGTATACATCACAACATCAGAGGTTCCCGCACAGATTATGGTTTGTAGGTTAATTGGCCTCTGTAAATTGACCCCAGTATGTAGGGAGTGGATGAGAAATTGGATAATATAGAACTCGTGTGAACGGGTGATTGATGGTCGGCATGGATTTGGTGGGCGGAAGGGCCTGTTTCCATGCTGTATTTCTCAACTAAACCAAATAATTAAAATCCGGTCAGTGGAAAATATGTAGAAATTACTTTAGTTTAGTTTAGTTTAGTTTCAAGGTCAGTTTATTGTCACATGTACCAATTAAGGTACAGTGAAATTTGAGTTACCAGTTTAGAAATACAGCGTGGAAACAGGCCCTTCAGCCCACCAATTCCTTTTCGAGCCTCCCAATGGGGGCCCTTCTACGCAGGGATTCTGCACCTCTACATCGGGGGCCCGGGTGGAGGTTACAGCACCGAGGTGTCCCTTGCAACCTGTTTCTCTCGCGGTTCACAGACTCGCCAGCCGCCTGCCACTTTTGCGGGCTGGAAGAATCTGTGTTCCACGAGTACATAGAATGTGTGAGGTTGCAGCCCCTGTTCCAATATCTAAAAGGGCAGCTCCTTGCCTTTTGGCTGCACCACACCCACCATCCTCATCGTTGGACACCCTGTGCCTAGGGGAGATGGTAGGGCCGAAGATGTCCTGGTTGGGTTGCTCCTCGTCCTGGCAAAGCTGGCCATCCGTGAGTCATGGCGCCAGATGGAAGAGGGCTCTGCCTGAGTCGGCTGCCTGCCCCTTTTCCGGGGTCACGTCCGCGCACGGGTGGTAATAGAAAGGGACTACGCTTTCCATGGATGCCGTGGATGATTTCCGGGAATGTTGGACACCGAAGAGGTTGGAATGGATCGTCAATAAGGATGGGGAATTAGTGATTTAGTATTTTAGAATATTTGCTTTATTTTGGTGGTGTGTTTGTTTGTATTGTTTTGTATTGTAAATAGCACTTTTGTAAATAATCAATTTAAATTATATTTGGTTAAAAAAAGGTCCTTGTCGACCAACGATCACCCATACACGAATTCTGTTATGCCAGCTTTGCATCCTGCACATTAGGGACAATTTACAATTTTATAGAAGCCAATTAATCGACAAAGCGGTATTCTTGGGAATGTGGGAGGAAACCGGAGCACCTGGAGGAAACCCACACGGTCACATTGAGAACGTACAAACACTGTACAGACAGCATCTGTGGTTGCGATTGAACCCAGGACTCTGATGCTGTGAGGCGTCAATACTCTCGCCGCGCCGCTGTTCCTCACAGATATTTTTTAATAAACACATCTGAATATTCTTCTTGAAACTCATACTTACCACATGAGTAAGTTAATGACTGTGATGACTATGATATTGCGAGATTTTATCAATTGAGTAACTGGAACATGTTTTACTTGTTTATTCTGCAGATGTTCAAGCTGGAAGAAAAACAGAAGATTCAACATTGCATCGGCAAAGGAAAGTGTCAGTATTATTATCCACATCTCCTGATTCACATTGGGCATGGGATGTCCAGAAACTGATGATTCACAATATGTTCTGTGAGCTTGTGAATGAATGAATGAATGAATGAATGAATGAATGAATGAATGAATGAATAAATGAGGGCATGAATAAATGAGGGAATGAATGAATGAATAAATGAGGGAATGAATGATACTTTATTGTCACATGTGACAAGTCACAGTGATATTCTTTGTTTTACACACCCAAGGTATGCAAATAGACGCCACATGAAGGGCGACGACAAAGTTACAACATATCCTACGCCAGGTCCTCCTTTGTTCCCCCCCCCCTCCATACCTCACAGCTGTTCCCCCATGCTGGGTCCGCCTTTGTTCTTGTATGCAGCATCTATAGAGATCTGTATACAGCTTGTACAGAGGATTGAGCAAGGTTGCACAAACATTGCAAAGAAGCGTTAAAAACCTTGGCACAACGTCCTAAATCTCAGCATCGTTCCTCTTCCCCAAACTGCTAGAAAATGCGGCCTAGTGGAAATTAAATTTCAACCCAATGAAATTTATGGCTTTATAAAAATATGCTGAATATTCTCCCACATGTAAAGTTAAATTAGAATCTGCACAACTCCAAAACTGAATCTTGATTAATGGTGCCAACTCCATAAATAGTGCTCCGAAATTTAGTTAGAATTTTTGTAAAAATGTGCAATTTTCAAACACATGTGGAAACAAGGAACTGCAGTTGCATGTTTACAAAAAAAGACACAAACTGCTGGAGTAATTCAGTGGGTCGGGCAGCATCTCTGGAGAACATGGATCTCTGGAGAATTTTTTACAAATGACTATTTCAGTAGAGGATCTACTCTCCAGTGTTGGTTAACAATTGTGGAGATAAACTCTTACATCCAATCATATCTAGATTGTGACATTTGTGTATCACACAAGGGGCTGCATGGTGGCGCAGCAGTAGAGTTGCTGCCTTACAGCACCAGGGACCCGGGTTTGATCCTGATTATGGGTGCTGTTTGTACGGAGTTTGTACATTCTCCCTGTGACTGCATTGGTTGTCTCCGGATGTACCAGTTTCTTCCCATACTCCAAAGATGAAAAGTTGTGTAGGTTAATTGTCATCTTTAAATTATCCGTAATGTGTAGGATTGTGCTAGTGTACGGGGTGATTGCTGGTCGGTGTGAACTCAGTGGGCCGAAGGCACTGCTTCCACACTGTGTCTCTAAAGTCTAAAGTGAAGTCTAACACAAAACCTCAACAATTTTCCTTTCTCAATATGACAAGCAATAGAACTGTTTTCCACTAATAAATGTTTTAGGATAAAGCCCATGGGAAAATGGCAAGAATCGGAGAGAGAATTAGTGAAACAATCTTGCTGATGATCTGAGAGTGATCCTATGTAATGTATAAGAAAATAACTGCAGATGCTGGTACAAATCAAAGGTATTTATTCACAAAATGCTGGAGTAACTCAGCAGGTCAGGCAGCATCTCGGGAGAGAAGGAATGGGTGACGTTTCATTAATATATATCTATAATGCTTAGAACTACATTCTGCATTCTGTATCTTTGCTCCACCTATTGTGCTTGAGTTTGGTTTGGTTGTGTTTATGCACAGCATTATCTGACTTGATTGGATAGCAGGTAAAACAAAACATTTCACTGCACATCCATACACGTGACAATAATAAACCTGAACCTGTCATAATGGAACGAGGCAAATGTGATCTTATCTCCAAATTACTGCTAATAAAAAAATCAAAAATATTTTTTTCCAGTGAGAAGTTACAACACACAGTTCATGTTAATCTCCTGTAGTTTTGTTTAGTACAGAGATACAGCATGGAAACAAGCTTTTCGGCCCAACGAGTCTGCGCCGACCAGCGATCCCCACACACACTATCCTACACACCAGGGATAATTTACCAAGCAAATGAACCTACAAACCTGTACGTCTTTGGAGTATGGGAGGAAACCGGAGCTCCGGGAGAAAATCCACGCAGGTCACGGGGATAACGTACAAACTCCGTACAGACAGCACCCATACTCAGGATCAAACCCGGGTCTCTGGTGCTGTAAGGCAGCAACTCTACCACTGCGCCACAGTGCACCCTATGTGTACAGTTGTTATAGTACAGCTGCATATTTGTCAGAATATTCATGCCTAATGTTTTTGTAGTGAAGTCTAATCGAAAATGTATATCCATTCGTTTTGGGGTGAAGTCAGGTTTACATCATTAATTTTTTAATGATTGATTAACTTGGTGAAGACTTATCATCTGAAAACAAGAGGATAACAAAAACCAAAGAAGTGGGACAGACTTGTCGGCCCAAACAATATCAAGTTGTGTCGGGAGCAACTGCAGATGCTGGTTTATACCAAAGTGACACAAAACGCTGGAGTAACTCAGCAGGGCAGACAGCATCTCTGGAGAAAAGGAATAGGTGATGATTTTGATCACAACCCTCCTTCAGACTGAAAGATAGAGAAGGCTCAATATCAAGGAGTAATCACCTTCTGAATAGAAGAGATATCATAAGTGAGAGGAGCAGAATTAGGCCATTCGGCCCATCATGTCGACTTTGCCATTCAATCCTGGCTGATCTATCTCTCCCTCCTAACCCCATTCTCCTGCCTTTACCCCCTAACCCCTGACACCCGTACTAATCAAGAATCTATCTATCTCTGCCTTAATAATATCAATTGACTTGGCCCCGACAGCCTTCTGTGGCAAAGAATTCCACAGATTCACCATCCTCTGACTGAAGAAATTCTGCATCATCTCCCTCTTAAAGGAAGGTCCTTTAATTCTCAGGGTATGACCTGTGAGCCTAGACTCTCCCACTAGTGGAAACATCCTCTCCACATCCACTCGAAATGAAAATAACTGAGAGGAAAGTGTTGCTCTGTATTAAAGAACTGAACAATCACACAGCAATGAAATAAATGGTCTTGCCCCAATACCTCATCGTCAGTGAAAAGTACTGTTGGTGGAGTGATGCCATTTTTCTTTGCCATGAGTCGAATTATTGATTCAGCTTCCTTTACCCTTCCTTTGGACAGTAGCCAGCGTGGAGATTCAGGAATAAACCTAGAATTAAACAAGGTATTCTGTAACAGGATTATTGAAGCATCAAAGGACTTGTGAAATTACTTCTTAACAATACGATACGATAAAACTTTATTCATCCCTGGATGGAAATTGGTCTGCCAACAGTCACTAAGCACAACAAGGTGCACGAAAACTAAAAATTAACATTAAATTAAAAGTAAGAAAAAAAAGAATATGTCTAGTGACTGTTGGACGGCTGCCGTGTGCACAGCGCCTTAACCAGCGCGAGCTAATGAACATACAAACAAACGGATGCAGGCTTATCCCCTGGGCAGAGGATTGTAAAAGTAGTGCCCCCCCTCCCCCCCTTCTCCACACCGGGTCCCCTTTGTTCTCTCACCGTCTCTCACGGCAGTCCCCCCACGCCGGGTCCCCATCGTCTTACCCATCCCCCCCACACACTCATCGACTGCTCCTGCTGCCGCCGAGGCCCCAGCACCGCCGAGGCTCCCGCTGCCGTTGAGGCCCCCGTTGCCGCCGAGGCCCCTCCACCGTCGAGGCCCCCGTTGCCGCCGAGGCCCCCCCGCCGCCGCCCACGTTGAGGCTCCCGCTGTCGCTGTCAAGGCTCCCATCGCCGCCGCCACTGAGGCTCCTTCGGCCCAGACAGGCCTCACCGCCTGACTTCTCTGCGGGCCCCTGGGAGGCCTGTGGGGTGAGTCGGGCCTAGCAGAGTGCGAACCGGTCGGCAGCGCGGTTGTTCGGCAGATGGATCGGGCCCGCGCGGCTCCCCGGAACACTCCCGCCGCCCGCGCGGCTCCCTGGGACCCAGGACGGTAAGAGTGGCACAGTGGCACAGCTGGTGGAGCTGCTGCCTCACAGTGCCTGAGACCCGGGTATGGTCCTGACCTCGGGTGCTGTCTGCCTGGAGATTGCATGAATCCTGTACGTCTTTGGAGTGTGGGAGGATACCGGAGAACCCAGAGAAAGCCCGTGCGGTCACAGGGAGAACGTACAAACTCCGTACAGTCAGCCTCGTAGTCAGGATCGAATCCAGGTCTCTGGCTCTGTAAGGCAACAACTCTACTGCTACATTACCGTGCTGCCCTGATGGGACATATCCCAGGTTATTGAAAGAAGAGATTGCAGGAGCCTTGACAATGATCTTTGCATCTTCTGTAGCCGCAGGCGAGGTCCCAGAGGACGGAAGAGTATCTAATGTTGCCTCACAGCACCAAAGCACCATCTCTGACACCTCTCTCCCCAATCTTGATTTCTCCATCTCCAACACAGTGGACACACTATCGACTGGCAGGTAATAGGTTAAAATGTGCAGGAAGGAACTGTAGATGCTGGTTTACACCAAAGATAGACACATAATGCTAGAGCAACTCAGCGGGACAGACAGCATCTCTAGAGAGAAGGAATGGGTGACTTTTCGGGTTGAGACCCTTCTTCAGACTGAGATACAGGTGAGGGGGTTTTCCATGGGCAAATGGACATATTTTGGTTATCTTGGTCAGAATGAATCCTAGTGACACCAGCTTTATAAGGTCATTACCTACTGATTGAATGGGTTAAAGGGTCTACATACCACCACAAAGGAATGTACAGCAAACTGATCAGGCTCAGGGTCAATATCAACATTTTCCATCCTCTTATGAAATAGGCAATAAAAGGCAGCAACATGTAACCCACGGCATAAAAACAGCCAGCTCCAAGTGTAGAGTATGCAACCCGAATGGATTTCTGTAGAAGTTCAGATCCTGCAAGAAGAGTAGAACAAAGTTCAGTGATTCGTGAGTTCATTTTTATTCACTGTCACTCTGGAACTTTTATATTCAAGTAAAAATTGCCAACATTAAATTACCTGCTGAACCATAAACCGTGCCATGTGAAGCTTGAAAATTTTCACCTTAATGAGGCCACTTATCAAACAGCACGGAGATGTAATAAAAAGCAGCACACAATGGGGAAGAAAGTTTAATTTTTTATTGCGTGTCAGGGCGTTTGAATGTGACAGCATCTAGCCTCTTTGATAATGGTTCAATGGTACTTCTTTAATCACGTGTACCAAATTACAATGGGATTCATTTTCTCCATACCGATCAGTTAGATAGTGCCCTACATAATAGGGCGGTGCAGTGGCACAGCGGTAGAGTTGCTGCCTTACAGCTCTTGCAGCGTCGGAGACCCTGGTTCCTTCTCGACTACGGGTGCTGTCTGTCCGGAGTTTCCCTGTGACCGCATGGGTTTTCTCCGAGATCTGATGGCAATCGCAACTGAATAATTAAATGTAGAAAACGGGCTAAGAAATGGCATGAATGAAACTTACCAAGCACAAACGCAGTCACATAGTTTGAAACGTCACCGATGGGTCTCAAGAAATTAATCAGGCAGAAGATTTTCCAGCTGGGTGATAATGTGAGAAGAAGATTGAATAAAACCTGTACCGCCATAGTTCCAAACAAAACAATCTTCCTCCCAAACCTAAAAAACAGAATAGAAATTTCCATTATATACGATTACTGCACGATTACTGACAAAAGTATCCACATAAACTTATGCAAGTATTTAAACAATCTAAATCACACATTTAGTTTAGTTTAGAGATACAGCATGGAAACAGGCCCTTCGGTCCACCAAGTTCATGCTGACCAGCAATCCCCATACATTAGTTTTATCCTACACACTGGGGACAATTTGCAGAAGCCAATTAACTTACAAACCTGCACGTCTTTGGAGTGTCGTAGGAAACTGGAGCACTCGGCGAAAACGCACGCAGACATGGGAAGAACGTACAAACTCCATGCTGACAACATCCATAGTCAGGATCGAACCCGGGTCTTTGGCACTGTAATGTAGCAACTCTAACGCTGTGCCACTGTGCCACCCCCAAGATTTGTTCATTCAATATATATTCTCTACAGGTGTACAATAGAGAGCATGTTGATTGGTTGCATCATGGCCTGGTTTGGCAACTTGAAAGCCCAGGAGTGAAGAAGACTGCAAATCTTGTGAACACTGCCCAGTCCATCAAGGGGTCTGATCTCACCATCATCAAAGGGATTTACTGGATCAGAGACCCACACCACCCTGGCCACACTCTCATTTCACCCCTGCTATTATGGGAGATAATACGATATTATTTTATACATGATATTATTTTATACATTAGACATTGTTACGGTATTATTTTATACATTGTTGTTTAAGGTTTGTAACTACTTAGGCATTAGGCGCCTCTCTGTAACTAATTAAGGCGCTCTAGACATTCCTTACCCTTGACACGTGTCTGTAACATAACACTCCTTTGCTTTAGCCTTTACCTTTGCTTTAGCCTAGACGATAAGGGTGGCAGAATGTGAAGAGATGCAGACATTCATCAATGAGTAGGATTTAATGGTGGCAAGAGAAGAGATAAGGAAAGACATAGGCCTTGGGGTGATGGATGGATGTGAGGGATGGACTAGCAGGAAATAAGGGAGGCGAAGTATGAAGGAATGTGAGCATTGAGATAAGGATATATTACTAAATGGGATTTAATGGTGGCGGGACAGACGGGTGACTACAAAGAAATGAAGGACTGAAGAAAGGAGTGTGGGTATGAGGTAATGTAAAGAAGATAAGGTTTAGAATAATCCTATAAAAATAGGCTGCCTGGTGTACTAAGTGGGCAGTCAGATGGTTGACATCCTGATTGTTCCAGCCGTTGTTTGCAAATAAAGACTTTTAACTTCTTGAAGAATTCTTCGTGTCATCTGCTTCATTTTGAACACCGGTAACCACGACACTATCAGAAAAAAGGTACAGGAGCCTGAAAACTGCAACTTCCAGGTGCAGCAGAAGTTTCGTCCCTACTGCCATCTATATACTAAACTCTCATTTGTTTGTTTGTTTGTTCCTGAACTGCAGCCAAACCGGACATGATAGCGCGACAATTTTAGGCCCACCTTACTCACCGTTGTCCCTTTGGTGCTAATGGAAGAAGTTTCATTGAAATCGGTGTTATATTTAAAAAGTTATTGTAAGGGGTTTCTGCGCCGAGCTTTCGCCCGATCTAAGGTCCCCGTGCCTTGCTCTGATCCCTTGACCAGGCCGCGCACACTGGTTCCCCATGAGTGGTTCGACCCACTCACCCCTTACGGTTCTAGACATTGGACTTAGATGCAGGAGCGTTTATAGTGCAGAAAAATTCAACCAGACCAGATTTGAAGACCAGGGTTTAAATGGAAAAGGCTTTTATTGAACGCTTGGGACTATTGTCCATGAATACTTAGACACAGTTCTAAACGACATATGCATCACTACATGAATACTTAGACACAGTTCTAAATGACATATGCATGACTGTAAGATGGGGAACGTACGACACATCGCAAACTTGACCAACACATATTCATTTACACACCCACGTTTATTCAAACCACCCTCCCCTCTACACTAAACTATGTCCAGGATATGCAGGATTGGGGTACATGCTCACCATGGGGCTATTACTGGGGTTACTGGCTGTTCGTGCTGCTTCTCCGCTGCTTTCCATGAGGGTCGTGCTTGTCCCGTGAGTTTCTTCCTTCCGTTTCTTGCGTTCCTTGCAGGTTTTCTTGCAGTATTTCTTCTCGAGTTGCGTGCCGGTTCCTCTCTCTTGCATCCGTTCTTCTTGCCTGTCTTTTCTTCCTCCTGCATCCGTTTGACTTCTGCCTTGCATGTTTAAAACCCAAAAGTCGTGGCCAGTTATACTAATTCTGGCCCATCCTATCTCCTGCCAAATCTCGGGATCTCTTTGTTTAAAAGATATGTATTGAGTTTTCTCTCTGATCTGCGCTTATGTCCGGGGGGGTACCGGGGATGGCCAGACGGTATGTTAATTGGTATTTCGTTGCGAGGTGATGGGTTTAACTGGTTTCCCATCACCTACCAGGTAGTTTTCTATGGGCTATTGTGCCCCCTTAACGAGATTAACTGTGTAGATCGGCTTGGGGCATTGTGAGTATGCTGATGTCAGCGCCCCAGTGTCTGGACTTCGACCTGGTTTCGCAGGTTTCTGCATGGCCAATACCCATCCATTGTTCTGGCCGTGGCTTTGCAGAAACCTAGAGACTGGGCTGTAAGGTTTTTGCTTTTGTGGCTGGTCACGAGGTCCTGCGGCTATTTTAGGACCCACAGATTGTGACATCCCTTGGTAAACTGACCGCAGCCTTTCTCCGCTATCAGCCCCAGTCTCTCGTTTAAAATGTCCAAACTGCAGCTCTTTGGTTAGGTGTTGCTTGCAGAATGAGGGAAAACTTCTCAAATCTTACATTATTCACATCTGGCACTGTGGTACTCTGGTGTCAGGACAGCAGCCTCCTCTTGAATGTCGTACAAACTAAGGAGCTGATTGTGGACTTTAGAAGGGCTCAACATCCGAGGATGTACACGCCACTGGAGATAAATGGGATTACTGTGGATAGGGTGAGCAGCTTTAAATACCTGAGAGTCCACATCACAGAGGATCTGACATGGACAACACACATTGCCGCACTGGTGAGTAAGGCAAGGCAGCGCCTTTACCACCTCAGACAGCTGAGGAAATTCAGAGTCTCTCTGAGGATCCTTCAGTGCTTCTACTCTGGGGCTGTAGAAATATCTTGTTTGGGAACATCACTGTCTGGTTTGGGAACAGCTCTGCCCAGGACAGGAAGGCCCTGCGGAGAGTAGTGCGTTCGGCTGAACGCATTATGGGAACTACACTCGCCCCCTGCAGAACCTATATATCAGGAGGTGCTGATCCAGAGGCAGCAACATTTTGGGGGACCCCTACCACCCCAGCAATGGACTGTTCCAGCTGCTACGGTCAGGCAAACGCCTCCGCTGTCACGCTGTGAAAACAGAGAGGATGAGACGGAGATTCTTCCCACTAATTTACTGTATTAATTACCTTAATTTTGTGACCTCCCGCTGAAACCGGACAAAACCAAACCCGGGCTGAGAGAGGGGCTGACTGAAACCCAGGGAAGGGGAAGGAGGAAGGGGGGAAGGGAGCTGGGGGGAGAAGGAGGGTGAGAGGGAGGGGGGGCGGTAAGGGTGGAGGGAGGGAGGAAGGAAGGGAGGAGGGGAGGGAGGGGGAGGAGGGGAGGGGGTGGAGGGGAGGGAGAGGAGGATGTGGGAGGTGGGGTGGGGGAGTTAGGGGGGTGGAGATGGGGAGGGAGGGGAGGGGGGGAAGGAGAGTAGGGAGAGGGTAGGGAGGGAGGGGAGGGAAGGGGGAGGGGGGAGGAGAGGGTGCTGCACCAATGCAGAAGAGGCAACCCTTTATAGGGAGAGGGCGGGGAGGGAGGAGAGGGGGGAGAGAGGAGGGAAGGGGAGGGCGAGGGGGGAAAGGGAGGGGAGAGGGAGGGGAGGAGGAGAGGGTGGGAGTGGGGGGAGAGGGGTGGGGGAGGAGAGGGTGCTGCACCACTGCAGGAGTGGCAAACCTAGGGGGAGAGGGAGGGGGAAGGGGGCGAAGGGGGGAGGGCGGGCAGGGGGAGGGAGAGGGGAAGGAAGTTGGGGAGGGGGAGGGGCGAGTGGGAGGGGGATGAGGGGAGTGGGGGAGGAGAGGGTGCTGCACCGATGTAGGAGAGGCAACCCTCAGGGGCAAGAGGGGGAGAGGGGCAGAGGGGGAGAGGAGAGGGGAAGGAAGTTGGGGAGGGGGAGGGGCGAGTGGGAGGGGGATGAGGGGAGTGGGGGAGGAGAGGGTGCTGCACCGATGTAGGAGAGGCAACCCTCAGGGGCAAGAGGGGGAGAGGGGCAGAGGGGGAGAGGAGAGGGGGAGGGAGGATGGAGGGGAGATTGGGGGGAGGGGCAGAGATAGAAACATATTGAATTACTCTAATACTTGGGAATGAGAGGCAGAGTCATGTTGTTGTACAGCATGGAAACGGACCATTCAGCCCGACTCGTCCATGCCAACCAAATTGTCTATCTGGTCTCATCCCATTTACCTGCAATTGGCCCATATCCCTCTCCACCTTACTTATCTATTTACCCATCAAAATGCTTTTTAAACAAAACTATTGTATCAGTCTATTCCACATATGAAGACAGCTCGTCCCACATACTAACAACTATCTGAGCAAAAAAAGTTATTCCTCAAGTCTTCCTTAAGTCCTACATCTCTCATCTTAAATCTATGCCTTCGAGTTTTTGTCACCCTAACCCTGGGAAAAAACTTATGATCATTCAGCTTATCCATGCCCCTCGTGATTTTATGATTCACTACAAGTTCACCCCTCAGTCTCCAACACTCCACTTAATAAAGAGAATTCTAATGAGGACAATTGGTCAGATATGTCCTTCCAAAAAGCGGGATGATTTTTACGGTGGGTTAATGGCCGGTTCATCACATAGTGAGAGGTTAAAACTACGCTGCAGTTATCTGAATGCGAGCAAATATGTCCAGGCTTGAAGATGTATCTATTCCCCAAAACATGTAGGTTTACATTCCACAGACCGCAGTTCTGGTTTAAGCTTTAGACTTTAAAGACACGGTGCGGAAACAGGCCATTCGGCCCACCAGGACCGCACCGACCAGTGATTATTGGAATCCAATTAGACATGTAAATAGAAAGGACAGGTTTAGAGGTATTCTAGACCAAATGGACCCTTTGGGCCCAAACCACTCCTGCATTGGTGCAGCACCCTCTCCTCCCCCACTCCCTTCTCCCCCCACTCCCCGCCTCCCCCTCCACTCTCTCCCACCCCGCTCGCCCCCTACACCTCCCTCCCAGCCACCCTCCCCCTGCCTCTCTCCTCCCTCCCTCCCTCCCTCCCCAACCCCTCACCTCCTCCCTCCCCTCTCCCTCCCTCTCACTCCCTCCCTCCCCCTCCCTCCCTCATTCCCCCCTCACCCCTTCCGCCCCTCTCCGCCCTTCCCCTATCCCCCTCCCCCTAGGGTTGCCTCTCCTGCATTGGTGAAGCACCCTCTCCTCCCCCACTCTCCCTCCCCTCTCCAACCCTCTCCAACACTCCAGAGAAATGAGCTCTAGCTTTTCTTTGGATTAATGTAAAAGTCACCATCTTCTCAGACAGCCCCTTGTGATTGTGGATGACTTACTTCCACAGATAGAAACAAATTACTCGAGTAACTCAACAAGTCGGGAAACATCACTGGAGAAAATAGATAGGTGACGTTTCAGGTCAGGACCCTTCTTCAGATTTGTTCAGATAGCCTGAAAAAGGTTCCAAATCTGAAACATCACCTATCCATTTTCTCCAGAGATGCTGCCTGCCCCATGGAGTTAATCCAGCATTTCGTATCTATCTTTGGTACAAACCAGTATCTGCAGTTCCTTTTTATTCCATTGGGACTTACTTCCACTCTGTTTTTGTGGATTCCAGGGTGCCTAATGAAGCCAAAGGGGGAATTGTAGGCTCTTCCATAGACTGGGCCATGAGTCTGTAGGTTGTGGAATTCACAGCTCCTCCCCCATTGAAGCAGTTAATTTAATTTAGTTTAGAGATACAGCACGGAAACAGGCCCTTCGGCCCACTGAGTCCGCGCCGACCAACGATCCCCGCACATTAACACAATCTACACCCACTAGGGACAATTTTACATGTCTATGGAATGTAGGAGGAAACCGAATATATCTAAGAAAACCCACGCAAGTCACGGGGAGAACGGACAAACTCCATACAGACAGCACCCGGGTCGATCCTTGGTCTCTGGCGCTGCTTTCACTGTAAGGAAGCAACTCCACCGCTGCGCCACAGTGCCGCCCACCAGGCTCTCAACACCATCTGTAAAGCTGCTGCATCAGGGATCAGGCTGCCGAGTGGCTGAGTTGTCCACTTATTAAAGAGAATTCTAATGAGGACAATTGGTCAGATATGTCCTTCCAAAAAGCGGGATAATTTTCACTTGATGGGTTAATGGCCGGTTCATCACATAGTGAGAGGTTAAAACTACGCTGCAGTTATCTGAATGTGAGCAAACATGTCCAGGCTTGAAGATGTATCATCATATCATATCATATACATACAGCCGGAAACAGGCCTTTTCGGCCCTCCAAGTCCGTGCCGCCCAGTGATCCCCATACATTAACACTATCCTACACCCACTAGGGACAATTTTTACATTTACCCAGCCAATTAACCTACATACCTGTACGTCTTTGGAGTGTGGGAGGAAACCGAAGATCTCGGAGTAAACCCACGCAGGTCACGGGGAGAACGTACAAACTCCTTACAGTGCAGCACCTGTAGTCAGGATCGAACCTGAGTCTCCGGCGCTGCATTCGCTGTAAAGCAGCAACTCTACCGCTGCGCTACCGTGCCGCCCCTATTCCCAAAAACATATAGGTAATTATATCCTCCCCTTCTCCCCCCTAGGGCTGCTGCATTGGTGCAGCACCCTCTCCTCCCCCACTCCCCCCATCTCTCTCTCCCCCTCCTCCTCCCCTCCCATCCTCACCCCCTCCCTCTCGCCCCCCTCTCTCCCTCTTCCCTCCACCCCCCCCTTCTACCGTTTGGCTGTAGTTTCCCGGTGGCCATATTACATAAGTATAGGCGCGAATCCGGCGGCCATCTTACATAAATAAAGGCATGGATCCGGCAGCCATCTTACCGAGGTATCGGATCAACTGCGCATGCGTGGTTTTTCTTAGACTTCAAAATGTGAATAACTTTAAGAATATAACACCGATTTCAATGAAACATCTTCCATTAGCACCAATGGGACGACGGTGAGTACGGTGGGCCTAAAATTGTCATGTTATCGTGTACCGTTTTGGCTGTAGTTCAGGAACAAACAAACAAACGAGAGTTCTAGTATATAGATGGGCCAAACACGGGCAGGTGGGACGAGTGAAGATGGGACATGTTGGTCGGAGTGGGCAAGTTGGTTGTAAGGGCATGTTTCCAAGCTGTATGTCTCTATGACTATGACCCTACGAAACTGAAGCATCTAACTGCTGCGAGCCTATGTCTTGCCTTGGGGTACAAAAGTGATGGAGAAGATTTATGATGAATATATCTCTTCCTGTGAATACAAAGGAGAAAGCTCACCTGTCTGATATTACCCCAGAACCACCAGAACCTATCAGCACTCCGAAGAAGTACAGTGATGTAGTAAATGGTCCTTTCCACGTATCGTCACACACCAAGTCCCACTGAAATGCAAAAAGAAATCCAATTATCCAAATATATGCAAAAAATGCTGGAGTAACATAGTGGAACAGGCAGCATATCTGGAGAGAAGGAATGGGTGATGTTTCGAGTCGAGACCCTTCCTCAGACTGATAAAGTCTGTCTGAGGAAGGGTCTTGACCCGAAAAGTCACCCATGCCAACTCTCCAAAGATTCTACCTGTCCCGCTGAATTACTCCAGCATTTGTGTTTATCTTCAATTTAAACCAGCATCTGCAGTTCTTTTCTACACGTCCAAATATATGCTCTTATTATACAAAGTTGGGAGCAACATTTGACCACTTAATCAATTATTTTTACAGTCTTTACCATGGACATCTGTCTCTTTACACAGAGTCATGGAGTCACAGAGTGATACAGTGTGGAAACAGGACCTTCGGCTCAACTTGCCCACACCGGCCAACATGTCCCTGGTACTCTCGTCCCACCTGCCAGCATTTTGGGCATATCCCTCCAAACTTGTCCTATCCATGTACTCGTCAAACTGCTTCTTAAATGTTGGGATAGTCCCTGCCTCAATTACCTCCTCTGGCATCTTGTTCCATACATCCACCACCCTTTGGGTGAAAAAGTTACCCCTCAGATTCCTATTAAATCTTTTCCCCTTTACCTTAAACCTATGTCCTCTGATCCTCGATTCAACCTCACTGGGCAAGAGACTCTGTGCATCTACCGATCTATTCCTCTTATCATATTATACACCTCTATAAGCCCACCTCTATAATATCACCTCTATAAGATCACCCCATCATCCTCCTGCGCTCTAAGGAATAGAGTCCCAGCCTACTCAACCTCTGCCTCCAGCTCAGACCCAGCAACATCCTCGTAAATCTTCTCTGTACCCTTTCCAGCTTGACAACCTCTTTCCTGTAGCACAGTGCCAGAACTGAACACAATACTCCAAATGTGGCCTCACCAACGCTTTATACAACTGCAACATGTCCTCACCATCTACTCTCAATACCCTGGCTGATGAAGGCCAATGTGCCAAATACCTTTTTGACTACCCGATACACCTGCAACTCCACCTTCAGTGAGCCATGCACCTGCACTCCTAGATCCCTCTGCTCTACAACACTCCCCAGAGCCCTACCATTCACTGTGTAGGTCCTGCCCATGTTCGACTTCCTAAAATGCAACACCTCATATTTTTCTGCATTAAATTCCATCAACCATTCCTCAGCCCACTTGGCCAATTGATCAAGATCCTGCTGCAATTTTTCAAAACCATCTTCACTATCTTGCATCATCTGCAAACTTGTTAATCTTGTCGTTATATGTACTCATCCAAATCATTGATATACTGTAGATGACAAACAATAACGGACCCAGCACCAAACCCTGAGGCACACCACTAGTCACAGTCCTCCAGTCCGAAAAGCAACATCCCACCATCACCCTTTATTTCCTTCCACAAAGCCAATTTTCTATCCATTCAGCTATCTCTCCTTGGATCCCATGCGATCTAACCTTCCAGAGCAGCCTCCCACGAGGAACGTTGTTGAATGCTTTACTGAAGTCCACATATACATCTACAGCTCTGCCCACATTAGTCAGGAAATGGTGTTGCGTAATCTGTTGGGACTGAAGGAAGATAAATCCCCCAGGGCTTGATGGTCTGCATCCCAGTGAACTCAAGGAGGTGGCCCTGGAAATCGTGGATTCGTTGGCGATCATTTTCCAATGTTCTATAGACATGACAGTTCCTGTGGACTGGAGGGTAGCTAATGTAACCTCACTTTTTAAGAACGGAGGGAGAGAAAACAGGGAATTATAGACCAGTTAGCCTGACATCGGAGTGGAGAAGATGCTTGAGCCGATTATTAAAAATGTAATAGCAGCGCATTTGGATAGCAGTGACAGGATTGGTCAAAGTCAGCATGGATTTGTGAAGGGGAAATCTTGTTGACCAATATTCTGGAATTTTTTGAGGATGTAACAAGTAGAATGGATAAGGGAGAGTCAGTGGATGTGGTGTATCTGGATTTTCAAAAAGCCTTTGACAAGGTCCCACACAAGAGATTAGTGTGCAAAATTAGAGCATATGGTATTAGGGGTAGGGTATTGACATGGATAGAGAACTGGGTGGCAGACAGGAAGTAAAGAGTAGAAATTAACGGGTCCTTTTCAGAATGGCGGGCAGTGACCAGTGGGGTGCCGCAAGGCTCAGTGCTGGGACCCCAGTTATTTACAATATATATTAACGATTTATTCAAAGGAATTAAATGTAACATCTCCAAGTTTGCGGATCACACAAAGCTGGGTGGCAGAGTGAGCTGCGAGGAGGATGCCATGAGGTTGCAGGGTGATTTGGATAGGTTCGGTAAGTGGGCAGATGCATGGCAGATGTAGTATAATGTGGATGAATGTGAGGTTATCCACTTTGGCGGCAAGAACAAGAAGGCAGATTATTATCTGAATGATGTCAGATTAGGAAAAGGGGAGCTGAACGAGACCCGGGTGCCCTTGTACATCAGTCACTGAAAGTAAGCATGCTGGTATAGCAGGCAGTGAAGAAAGCAAGTGGCATGTTGTCCTTTATAGTGAGAGGATTTGAATATAGGAGCAAGGAGGTCCCACTGCTGTTGTACAGGGCCCTGGTGAGACCGCACATAGAGTATTGTGTGCAGTTTTGGAGATTCTTGCTATTAAGGGAGTGCAGCATAGGCTCACCAGTTTATTTCCCAGTATGGAGGGACTGACGTATGATGACGGAATGCATCAACTGGGTTTATATTCACTGGAATTTAGAAGGATGAGAGGGGATCTTCCTCTGGATTCCTAGTAAGAGGCATGTTGGGAAGTGTAGTCAAGGTAGATGTGGCTGGCAGTGGATGTGTAGCAGAAGTGCATTAGGGTTGTCTCCTGAATCCATGCAGGACCATGCATCAAATGACATGATTTTCATTTTATCAACATCACCATCAATGTCCCCCCTGCCCTCGAATTCCTTATCTCTGACCTTTTTTCATCTCTCTGTCTCCATCTCAGGGGACAGACTATCCAAGCACTTCTGCTACACATCCACTGCCACCCACGTCTACCTTTTATCGACACTTCTTCCCAACCTGCCTCTTACTAGGAATCCAGAGGTTCGTCCATCTCTGCTGCATCTGCTCATGAGATGGGACTTGCCATTCCAAGACATCTGAGATGTCCCCTTTCTTCAGGAAAAGTGGTTCCCCTTCCCCCCTCGCCCACCTACCCGGCAGGTGTGGAAGGAGCCCTTACCTGTGTCTCCTCCATTTCCTGCAATTCAGCCCCCGACCCTTCTCTCCCCAGACCAAACGGGGATGGTGTTCCCCTGGTCATGTCCATAAGTGATAGGAACAAATTAGGCCATTCGGCCCATCAAGTCACTCCCCATTCAATTATGGCTGATCTATCTTTCTCTCTTAAACCCATTCTCCTGCCTTCTCCCCATAAACCCTGACGTCCGAACTAATCACAATCTGTTCATTTGACCTCACCAGTCTCCGCACCTGAGTTACTCCAGCACTTTGTGCTCTCCATTCTTGTCCCACTCCTTCCCCTCACCTCCTTCTGCCAGCTCTCTCCCGCCAAGGTCCCCACACCAAACGTCGCCTATCCATTCCCGTCCCCAGATGCTGCTCGGCCTGCTGAGATCCTCCAGAATAGAAAGTACAGGAGTAACTCAGTAAACAAAGTGCACACAAAGTGCTGGGGTAACTCAGGGGGTCAGGCAGCTTCCACGGAGAACACGGACAGGGGACGTCTCAGGTGGGAAGTCTGAAACAAACCTCGGAGACGATGGTGGAGGTGTACTGGTCCTGACTGTACTCCCATCCATCCAAACACGGCTCCTCTTCGATCCCGGACACGTTGAGGAGATCTGGGTCTGGAAACACCTCCGAGAGGTTCCTGATCACATCCAAGCGGTAGCGACTGCATTGTCTGTACTGGTCTTGGGTTCCTGGCACCAGTGGGATGGTTCTGTTCATCCAGGCTTGGCTGAGGTTGAGATTCCCGGGAATCAAGCAGCGATGCGCTGGGGTATCCCCGACGAAGATTATGATTAAAGGGCTGAAACCGTTGGGAATAACGGTGACACCCAAGAGCAGGAAGATGAGTTTCTGAGCCGGTCCCCATTCCCCCAGGAAGGCTGTTATTTCATCGTAATCCCGCATGTTAGTTGCAGACGCGGCGCTGACTGAACCTTGGTTTCAGAAGCCTGGAGCGCTTCAACATTGTGGGTGGACCTGAAGTTGTCGAGCAGGTTGTTCCAAAATGATGTTGGTTAACCCCTTGGACTGTTAACCCAACAGGTTCTGGAAACACCGTCAGTGCTAAACAGCACACTTTCTGGTAGAAGTAACTGGGAAGGAACAGATGCTGGTTTACACCGAAGACAGACACAAAAATGCTGGAGTAATTCAGGCAGCATCTCCAGAGAGAGGGAATGGGTGACATTTTGGGTCGAGACTCTTCTTTAGACTGAGTAGACTAATTCTTCAAAATGTAGAAATGGGGTGGAATATTGGCATCGAGCCAAATCCCTTTTAAATATTACTGACAGTAGACCTGCTTTTACGCTGTATCTCTAAAGTCTAAAGACTAACTTAAATGAAGTACTCCAAAGATGTACAGGTATGTAGGTTAATTGGCTGGGTAAATGTAAAAATTGTCCCTAGTGGGTGTAGGATAGTGTTAATGTACGGGGATCACTGGGCGGCACGGACTTGGAGGGCCGAAAAGGCCTGTTTCCGGCTGTAGATATATGATATGATATGATATGATATGATATGAAGACAGAATTTAGATGTGCGCATTGGGTCAGGGTTTGTCGTTAACTATGTGACATCTTTGATAACCATGCACCTCTGAAACAAGATTGCTCTGTTTAATTTCTCCCATAATATCTATAATATCTGCCTGTTGAGCAAGTCTTACTTTGATATCCTCCTGCGGTTACACACAAGATAAGACACAAAGTGCTGGATTAACTCAGCAGCTCAGGCAGCATCTCTGGAGAAAAAGGAATAGGTGACGTTTCGGGTCGAGTCCCTTCATCAGACGACCCGAATCGTCACCTGTTCCTTTTTCTGCCTGACTCGTTGAGTTACTCCAGCACTTTGTGTCTATTTTCAGTATAAAGCAGCAACTGACACGGTGGCGCAGCGGTAGACTTGCTGCCTTGCAGCGCCAGAGACCCGGGTTTGATCCTGACTATGGGTGCTGACTGTATGGAGTTTGTACATTCTTCCTGTGACCGCGTGGGTTTTCGTCGGATGCTCCGGTTTCCTCCCATACTCCAAAGGCCTAAAGGTTTGTAGGTTAATTGGCTTCTGTAAATTGTAATTATCCTTCGTGAGTTGGATAATGCCAGTGTTCGAGGTGATCGCTGGTCGGCGCAGACAGCACCTGTAGTCAGGATCGAAGCCAAGTCTCTGGCGCTGTGAAACAGCAGCTGCATCGCCGCACTATTCATTTAACCAAAAATACACCAGAACATAACATGACAGAACGTAACAAGACAGCATGTAAGTAACAGAAAAAGCATGTGAAAATGCAGATTGTAAATAATTACAGGCATCTCGATAGTTTAATACTTTAGAGGTACAGTTAATTTTTTTTTACATTCACTTCAGTCAAAATCCTACTTTACATAGGCACAATCATACTTAAATGCAAGAGTATAAAACTCAATCAGATTTGTGAGACATGCTCTCCCACGTACAAAACCATGCTGACTATTCCTAATCACCATCAGATTCCGGAACAGTTTCTTCCCATTTCCTAGCTGTTGTCAGAACTAATATCTGCCTCGTCGGGGACCCTCGGACTATCTTTGATTGGACTTTACTGGCTTTACCTTGCACTTAAAACTATTCCCTTATCATGTTTTAATAACCCTTTAATATTCATGTTTGCTGTCCCACTAAGCCTCTTGTGAGTGAATTTATGCACCTGGTTGAGTCCTTCAATCTGACTCTTCACACCAGGGGACCCACTCACAAGTTAGGCCATACTGTCGACCTAATGTTATCGTCCGGATTCCCAATCAACAACATTGAAACTACTGAAGCCTGTCTATCGGACCACAGCGCTATCATTTTTGACGCATCTCTGCCTTTATCTCCCGCAAAATCTCATCTCCCTGTTCGCTACTCCCGCGACATAAATTCATTGACTGCCAGTAAATTCTCCGAGGCTCTCACAGCTGCCCCCAACATCTGCACTATTGGGGCCTCTCCCCCCCATCTCAGCACTGAGGATCTCGCCTCTTTATTTAATATCACTTGCTCTTCCATCCTGGATTCTATCGCTCCCCTTAAAATGAAAAAGCCTAAGCCCAAAGGTCGGCCGTGGCTCAATGACTCCACCAAAGCCCTAAGAAGGGAGTGCAGAAAATCAGAAAGGAGGTGGAAATGTGACAAGCTTCAAATTTCCTTCGAAATTCTGAGAAACAATCTTCTCAAATACCAGGAAGCAGTAAAGTCTGCTGGAGCACAATACTTCTCCGACCTTATTTCCAAAAACTCTCATAACTCCAAGGTCCTATTTAGAACAATTATCTCTGTCATATGTCCCGCCCCCAGTACCAGCTTAGTTGGGTCCCCTGCTAAGTGCGAAGAATTCGCTAAATTTTTCACCAACAAAGTTGAGAACATTAGAATGAACATTTCCTCTCCCACCCGTAACCTAGCTGTCTCACTAGTCTGTTCATCTAAATTGGACTGCTTCCAACCCGTCACTCTATCCTCCCTTGCAAAGCTTGTCTCCGCTATGAAACCTGCAACCTGCAGGTGGTGTATCTGGATGATCTCCTCATCACAGGAAAAACTGAACGAGAGCATCTGCAAAACCTGCATAAAGTGCTACAGAGACTGCAGGAGAGCGGACTGAGAGTCAGGGACGCAAAGTGTGAGTTTGGAAAGAAACAAATCGAATACTTGGGTCATGTGTTAAACAGCCAGGGCATTCAGCCGTCACCGGAGAAAGTCAGAGCAATAAAGGATGCACCAGCCCCCACCTGTGTGAAAGAGCTGAGAGCTTTCTTGGGACTAGTGAATTATTATGGACGGTTCATGCCCAACCAAAGCACCGTGCTTGCTTCCCTGTACAGGTTGCTGAAAGACCAGGTGTCGTGGGAGTGGAAAAGTCGAGAGCAGAAAGCTTTTGACAAGTGCAAATCGCTGCTCACAAGTGACAAGATCCTGGTGCACTATGACCAAAAGCTTCCTCTCACTCTGGCCTGTGACTCCTCAGCGTATGGCATTGGAGCTGTCATACAACACAAAATGCCTACAGGGGAGGAGCGCCCCATCGCCTTCTCATCACGCACATTATCCCCTGCTGAGAAGAAATATTCTCAGATTGAGAAAGAGGGACTGGCGCTCATTTTTGGTGTAAAGAAGTTTCACCAATACCTGTGGGGGAGGAAATTCAAACTTGTGACTGATCACAAACCCCTGCTAACACTGTTTGGAGAACACAAAAACCTGCCTACCATGGCTGCAGCTCGAATCCAAAGATGGGCAATAATTCTCTCTGCCTATGATTATCACATTGAGTACTGTGCTTCAGAGAAACATGGTAATGCAGATGGCCTCCCAAGAGTTCCGCTGCCTGACACAAACGACACAGGGACCACAGCCGTCACTGACAGCGTATACACACTGTTAACTGAACATCTTGAGCAGGCTCGACTGAACGCAGACCAAGTGGCACGTGCAACACGCACAGACAACGTGTTGTCAAAGGTGCTGAAATTTGTCATGGACGGCTGGCCTGCTGAAGTGGATGAGACTCTGAAAGCTTTCCACACGCGTAGATGTGAACTTTCAGTAGAGCGAGGATGTGTCCTGTGGGGCACCAGAGTGGTGATTCCTGAAAAGTTGAAAAAAACTGTGTTAAAGGAGCTGCATTCTGGCCATCCAGGAATTGTGAAAATGAAAGCACTAACACGCAAGTACGTATGGTGGCCTAAAGTTGATGCAGAGGTGGAGCAAGTTTGCAGAGCATGTGAGTCATGTCAATTGGAGCAAAGGATGCCTCGTCAGGTGCCTTTGCATCCATGGGAATTTCCTGGCCAGAGCTGGAAAAGACTACACATAGACTTTGCTGGTCCATTTTTGGGACACACTTTCATGTTGGTGGTGGATGCTTACTCCAAGTGGTTGGAGGTGTTTAAAATGTCTAGCATCACATCACAAGCCACTATCACACGACTGAGAAGACTGTTCGCAGCTTATGGATTGCCGGAGCACATTGTCACGGATAATGGAACGCAGTTCACGTCAGAGGAATTTAAAAACTTCATGCAGCAGAATGGAATCCTTCATTCTACAAGTGCTCCTGGTCACCCTGCCTCGAATGGCCTGGCAGAACGGTACGTTCAGTCATTCAATGGTGGAATGAAAAAGTTGACACACACCGTAATGGATGTGGAGGACAGGGTCTCCCTCTTTTTGATGCAGTATCGCACCACACCAAACTGCACTACTGGTCAGTCACCTGCTGACCTGTTTCTGAACAGACACGTGCGCACCCGTCTGGATTTCATCCGTCCGGACACAGCAGCCGTTGTTCGTAAAAAACAGTACAAGCAGAAGTTTCACCATGACCTCCGTGCAGCAGACAGGTGTTTCTCAGTGGCTGACCCAGTGTATTTATACAATACGGCTGGGGGAGGATGCAAATGGATTCCTGGAGTCATAGTGGATCAAACAGGACCGGTGTCTTACAAAGTACAAGGAGGAGACACCGACATCACCTACAGGAGACATGGAGATCAGCTGAGATTCAGAGTCATGGGAGATGGACTGGATCAGGACATTGAAAACTCAACCACTGACACTTCTGCACCGAGCCAACCCGCACAGCCGGAGGACATGTCATCATGCAGCGAGCCAGGGACTGTGGACCGTACAGCTGCAGCTGCTGCGCCGCTGAGTCCACGCCGATCATCAAGGGTCAGGAAGCCTCCAGACCGCTATGTCCCTTAAGCTTCATTTTTTTTTTTTAAAAGGGGAAATGTTCGGCATGAAGGACTGTTTAGTTGTTTAAGTTGTTTTCATTAATATGAACACACAGATGGACTGAGACTTGTTAAAACTACAAGAGGGTCTCTAGTGATAACAAGTAACTTTGCATAGTAGTAATTTTGGGAATGGTTATTGTTAGTAATAAGGCACTTGCTAATTTCAGTTATTTAAGATTACCTTCATTTTAAAAAGGGGGTAATGTGGTGTATTTACCATTTTGAGTTTTGTGTTTTGGCAGCTGAGCCTTGCCGTAGTTCCGGGTATAAAGCATTGTGGGATACCTGATTACACTCTCTGGTGGTGTTGAAGTAAAGCAGCCATATGTTCAACGTCGCTCCAAACTCACAGTTAACTGCACACTGTTTCAGCTCCGCAACGTAACTGGTCACAGACTCATCCGCCCGCTGGTTGCATCGGTTAAAGCGGAATCTCTCCGCAATAAGCAACGGCTTGGGTTCAAAATGAGTCTTTAAAATGTTCACAATGTCGTCGTAGGACTTATCTTTTGGCTTCAGCGGCTGCACCAGGTTCCTTAACAGACCATATGTAGATGCTCCCATCACACTTAACAGAGTAGCCACTTGCTTCTCCACTGCAATGTCGTTAGCCTCAAAAAACTGCTCTAAACGTTCCACATACGCCGACCAAGACTCTGTCTTCGGGGCGAACTCCCCTATGGAACCTATCATAGGCATTTTCTGCTTGTTTTATCCTCGTCGCCAACTTTAACTGTGGTGTATTATGATAAGAATCGACGAGTGAGACAGGTTAGCATACAACATATGGCTGCTTTACTTCAACACCACCAGAGAGTGTAATCAGGTATCCCACAATGCTTTATACCCGGAACTACGGTAAGGCTCAGCTGCCAAAACACAAAACTCAAAATGGTAAATACACCACAAGAACATTAGAATGAACATTTCCTCTCCCACCCGTGACCTAGCTGTCTCACTAGTCTGTTCATCTAAATTGGACTGCTTCCAACCCGTCACTCTATCCTCCCTTGCAAAGCTTGTCTCCGCTATGAAACCTGCAACCTGCCCCCTTGATCCTGCCCCCACTGCCCTTCTGAAGGATATCATTGCAATAGCCGGTCCCAGCATCCTCTCTATTATCAACAGTTCTCTGGCCACTGGCACTGTTCCAACCAGTTTCAAGCACGCGGTGGTCCAGCCCCTACTGAAAAAACCTAACCTAGACCCCACCTTGCCTAGCAACTACAGACCCATTTCCAAACTGCCATTCCTGTCAAAAGTCCTTGAAAAGGCAATTCTAAACCAATTAGTGCCCTACCTGCACCAAAACACCATCCTGGAAAGTTTCCAGTCAGGTTTCAGAGCCCACCACAGCACAGTCTGCCTTGTTGAAGGTACACAACGACCTGCTTCTCGCCATCGACACCGGCGACTGTGCAATCCTGCTCCTTCTCGACCTCAGCGCAGCGTTCGATACAGTGGACCACACCATCCTTATTGACCGTCTCCGGTACGCGGTTGGCATTGATGGCACTGCCCTGAGCTGGTTCGCTTCGTACCTCAAAGATAGGAGTTTCGCCATCAACATAGGCAGTTATTCCTCTGCTCCAGCTAGCCTCTCCTGCGGAGTTCCACAAGGCTCCATCCTAGGCCCCATTCTCTTCTCTCTATACATGCTCCCCCTTGGCCAAATCATTCAAAGGCACGGCATTTCTTTCCACTGCTATGCCGATGACACTCAGCTTTACCTCCCCCTGAAACCCAACAACCAGTCAAATTTAAACAGCCTCTCACACTGCCTTGAGGACATAAAATGTTGGATGGCACAGAACTTCCTCCAATTAAATGAGAGCAAGTCTGAGGTCATCCTATTCGGCCCCCCCCGACTCCATCAAATTGATAACAGGCAGTCTTGGAAGTCTATCCTGCCTAGTCAAACCGCATGTCAAAAACCTCGGCATGATATTTGACTCTGCATTAAAATTTGATAAGCAAGTCAACGCTGTGGTAAAAGCCAGCTTCTTCCAACTTCGAACCATAGCTAAAATCAAACCTTTCCTCCAATTCGACGACACAGAAAAAATCATTCACGCTTTCATTTCCTCCCGCCTAGACTACTGCAACTCCCTATACACCGGGATCAGCCAATCTTCCCTGTCCCGCCTGCAACTGGTCCAAAACGCCGCAGCGAGACTCCTGACGGGTACCCGTAAAAGGGACCACATCACCCCGATTCTGGCCTCTCTCCACTGGCTCCTTGTACGGTACAGAATCAACTTCAAGCTCCTCCTATTCACGTATAAAGCCCTAAATGGACACTCCCCCCCTACATCAAAAATCTTCTAACCCCCCTCTCTAACTCCAGGTCCCTCAGGTCGGCCGACTTGGGGCTACTCACTATCCCACGGTCTAGGCTTAAGCTCAGGGGTGACCGCGCTTTTGCGGTTGCAGCTCCTAGACTGTGGAACAGCATCCCTCTCCCCATCAGAACTGCCCCCTCCATCGACTCCTTTAAGTCCAGGCTCAAAACCTATTTCTACTCCCTAGCGTTTGAGGCTCATTGAGGAGGCGCTGTGAACTGTTTGCGTGCTACTGTATGTTTTTTTTTTTTTCCATTGGAACCTAATCAGATGTACAGCACTTTGGTCAACGTGGGTTGTTTTTAAATGTGCTATACAAATAAAATTGACTTGACTTGACATGTATCTGTACACGGTGGATGGCTCGATAGTAATCTTGTATTGTCTTTCCGCTGACTAGTTAGCTTGCAACAAAAGCTTTTCACTGTACCTGGGTACAGGTGACAATAAATTAAACTGAACTGAACTGAACTAAATGCATATATATATATTATCCCTCAAATTACTCTCCAGTAATTTGTCCACCACAGATGTTAGGCTCGCTGGTCTCTAGTTCTGAGGCTTTTCTTTGCAGCCCTTGCTAAGTCTAGATACAACATTTGCCACTCTCCAGTCTTCCGGCACCTCACCTGTATTTAATGATGATTCATATATCTCAGCCCAGACACCAGCAATTTCTTCTCTAGCTTCCCACAGTGTTGTTGGATATATTTGATCAGGCCCAGGAGATTTGTCTATTTTCATATGCCTTACAACATTCAACACTCTTTGACCGTAATACTGACTGTCCTCAAGAGATCTCCACTCACCGTTCCAAGTTCCCCAGTCTTCATGTCTTTCTCCACAGTTTAGATAGAGGAGAAATACTCATTGAGGACCTTTTCCATCTCCTGCAGCTCCACACAGAGATGAACAAAAATGCTGGAGTAACTCAGCGGGACAGGCAGCATCTCTGGAGAGAGGGAATGGTGAAGATGTCTGAAGAGGGGTCTCGATCCGAAACGTCACCCATTCCTTCTCTCCAGAGATGCTGCCTGTCCTGCTGAATTACTCCAGCATTGTGTGTCTATCTTCAGTGTAAACCAACATCTGCAGTTCCTTCCTCCACATAGAGATGACCACTTTTGATTTATGAGGGGCCCTTTTCTTTCTTGTTACTCTCTTGTACATAAAATTTCTTCACATTTTCCTTAATATTATCTGCCAGAGCTATCTCTTGGTCTCTTAATGCCCTCCTGATTTCCTTCTTAAAAATGCTCATCATTTCCCAAACTCCTCCAAAGTTACATTTAATACCAGTTGCCAAGACCTGTCCCACGCCTCTTTCTTTTTCCTGATCAGAGCCTCAATTTATCTTGTCATCAAAACCTCCTTACGCCCACCTGCCTTGCCCTTCACTCGAACAGGGGCATGCATGCCCTGAGCTCTTGAACTAACACATTTGAAAGCTTTTCACTTGTCAGAAATTCATTTGCCTGTAAACAACCTACTCCAATCAAGTTTAGCAGGTTCTGATCTAATACCATCAAAGTTGACCTTGTCCCAATTTTGAATTTTAACTGGTGGGCTGGCCCTGTCATTATCCATAACTATTTTTAAGCTAATAGAACAGTGGGCCCAAGAGGCTCACCCATGAATACCAGATCAAGCTTTGCCCTCTCCCTTATAGGGCCTCCACATATTCTCTGAGGAAACTGCTGAACATACGTGATAAATTCCACCTTGTCTGAAAGAGACTGTTGCAGCTGCCTTACATGTATCAACCAAATGTCATTCAAACATCATTGTGTTAATCCTCTGGACCTGCATACCGAATGAGGACTACCTTGCAACATTTTTTGGTTGCATTTATTAAAAGCCTCGTTCTCTCTTCACTTGCCGACACAAACAAAAATGAAATGCAGATTTCTCAGTCTCAAAATGTACATTCAGCAACTGAAAAATCCAAGAATTTTGAGTTTGAGTTTAGTTTATTGTCACGTGTACCGAGGTACAGTGAAAAGCTTTTTTTGCGTGCTAACAAGTCAGCAGAAAGACAATACATGATTATAATCGAGCCATTCACAGTGTACAGGTACATATCATCATCATATCATATATGTACAGCCGGAAACAGGCCTTTTCGGCCCTCCAAGTCCGTGCCGCCCAGTGATCCCCATACATTAACACTATCCTACACCCACTAGGGACAATTTTTACATTTACCCAGCCAATTAACCTACATACCTGTACGTCTTTGGAGTGTGGGAGGAAACCGAAGATCTCGGAGAAAACCCACGCAGGTCACGGGTAGAACGTACAAACTCCTTACAGTGCAGCACCCGTAGTCAGGATTGAACCTGAGTCTCCGGCGCTGCATTCGCTGTAAAGCAGCAACTCTACCGCTGCGCTACCGTGCCGCCCTGATATAGGAAATAACGTGAATAACGTTTAGTGCAAGATATAGCCAGTAAAGTCTGATCAAAGATAGTCTGAGGGTCTCCAATGAGTTAGATAGTAGTTCCGGACTGCTTTCTAGTTGTTGGTGGGATGGTTCAGTTGCCTGATAACAGTTTGGAAGAAACTGTCCCTGAATCTGGATGCGTGCGTTTTCACACTTTTATGCCTTTTGCCTGATTGTAGAGGGGAGAAGAGGGAGTGGCCAGGGTGCGACGTCCTTGATTACGCTGGTAGCTTTGCCGAGGCAGCTTGAGGTGTAAATGGAGTCAATGGAAGGGTTGGAGAGGAAACTAAATATACTTCACGCTCAAACCTGACTTGGACAATTCATGTAAGAGTTTTATAACTCAATTGCTTTGAATCGCTTGTCAAAGGCTTTATTAAAGTCAGAGATATTTGAAAATGAATATAATGCAAACACTTTTTTTTAACCATAGTTTAAAAAAATATATAAATGAAAAACAGGTATGTAGAAATTTTGAGTAGAACAGCATGGACTATGTCAATTAGTGACTAATGGGTGGTACAGACTATTGGTGACGGAAGAGTGACAAAATGTTCTTCCCTACCAATCTGCCTGACCTGCTGAGTTACTCCAGCACTTTGTCATTTTATAAAAAACCTCCAGCTTTCAACCCCCACTACACTCAGTCTGAAGAAGGACCTCGAATGGAAATGTCACTTATCCGTGTTCTCCAGAGATGCTGCCTGACCCAATGTTACGCCAGCATTTTGTGTCCTTTGCTTAAGATTGCAGCATCTGCAGTTCCTTGTGCCGATGTCTGCATTTGTGCAGCAGACTTAAAATTGTTGGCAAAATGTAGCAGTCTGTTCGTAACAGAATCCACAGGCAGAAACGTAATCTCATTACCAAGGGTTTTCAGGAAAAGTTAATATTCAGATGTGATAGTCGCAGAACTAGGCCCTGAAGCCCACTCTGCCATTCAATCATGGCCGATCTATCTCTCCCTCCTAACCACACTCTCCCGACTTCTCCCCATAACACATGACACCCATACCAATCAAGAATCTATCTATCTATGTCTGCCTTAAAAATACCCATTGACTTGGCCTTCACAGCCTTCTGTGGAAATGAATTCCACAGATTCACCACCCTCTGATTAAAGAAATTCCTCCTCATCTCTTTCCTAGTGAAAGAAGAAAGATCAGAATGGCAGAATTTCTCAAAGATACCAAATGCTGTTCACAGGAGGATGAAGTCCCAGAGGACTGTTGCAAGGGAAACATCTCCTTATCTGACACTCTTGTCTCCTCTTCATCTCCAGCCTTTGTCACTTATGTAAGGGGTTTTCTGCGCCGAGCTTTCGCCCGACCTAAGGTCCCCGTGCCTTGCTCTGGTCCCTCGACCAGACCTCGCACACTGGTTCCCCGTGAGTGGTTCGACCCACTCACCCCTTACGGTTCTAGACACTGGACTTAGATGCAGGGGCGTTTATAGTGCAGAAAAATTCAACCAGACCAGATTTGAAGACCAGGGTTTAAACGGAAAAGGCTTTTATTGTGCACTTGGGACTATTGTCCATGAATACTTATACACAGTTCTATTAGACATATCATATCATATCATATCATATCATATCATATCATATCTATACAGCCGGAAACAGGCCTTTTCGGCCCTCCAAGTCCGTGCCATATGTATAACTACACGAATATTTAGACACAGTTCTAAACGACATATGCATAACTACACGAATACTTAGACTCAGTTCTACTAGACGTATGCACACTTACACGAACACTTTTGACGCAGTTCTAAAAGACATATGCATAACTACACGAATACTTAGACACAGTTCTATTAGACATATTCTTGACTGTAAGATGGGGAACGTACGACACATCGCTAAGTTGACCAACACATATTCATTTACACACCCATGTTTATTCAAACCACCCTCCCCTCTACACTAAAACTATGTCCAGGATGTGCAGGATGTGCAGGATCGGGGTACATGCTCACCATAGGGCTATTGCTGTTCGTGCTGCTTCTCCGCTGCTTTCCGTGAGGGTCGTGCTTGTCCCGTGAGTTTCTTCCTCCCGTTTCTTGCGTTGCTGGCCAGTCGTTGCGAGCGTTGCTGGCCAGTCGTTGCGAGCGTTGCTGGCCAGTCGTTGCGAGCGTTGCTGTCCCTGCTGCGAGCGTGTCTTTCTTGCCTGTCTTTTTCGTCTTCCTCCTGGCTTGCGTTCCTTGCAGTTTTTAAAACCCAAAAGTCGTGGCCAGTTATACTATTCTGACCCGTCCTATCTCCCGCCAGATCTCGGATCTCTTTGTTTAAAAGATATATATTGAGTTTTCCCTTTGTCCTGCGTTATGTCCGGGGGTACCGGGGATGGCCAGACGGTATGTTAATTGGTATTTCATTGAGAGGTGATGGGTTTAACTGGTTTCCCATCACCTACCAGGTAGTTTTCTATGGGCTATTGTGCCCCCTTAACGGGATTAACTGTGTAGGTCGGCTTGGGGCATTGTGAGTATGCTGATGTCAGCGCCCCAGTGTCTGGACTTCGACCTGGTTTCGCAGGTTTCTGCATGGCCAATATCCATCCATTGTTCTGGCCGTGGCTTTGCAGAAACATAGAGACTGGGCTGTAAGGTTTTTGCTTTTGTGGCTGGTCACGAGGTCCCGCGGCCATCTTAGGACCCACGGATTGTGACATCCCTTGGTAAACTGACCACAGGCTTTCTCCGCTATCAGCCCCAGTCTCCCGTTTAAAATGTCCAAACTGCAGCTCTTTGGTTTGGTGTTGATTGCAGAATGAGGGAAAACTTCTCAAATCTTACACTTACTCCACCCACTTGCGAAACAAAGCCCCTCACCTGTATCCACCTGTCACTTGGCAGGTGTGGAAGAAATTTATTGAGAGGGAAATTAAAGGAAAATGAAAAGCAACAGACTTCGCAGGTTTGCTTCGAGACTATATTGCATGATATCATGGAGAGATGATGGCATTTAACTGCTCACCAGTTCTCTGACTTCACAGCAGAATTCGCCGACAGTTATACTGTGCAGTAAACAACTTTTCTTTTTTGTTAGATACAACTCTACGAAAATATTCTATCAAATACATGGGTACCATTTATTTCATTAGTCGTAACATTCTTTTTGTTTATGTCTATCTTATTCAACAGCAGATGGTTAATACAAGTCAAACACAATACAAGGGCATCTTGACATTATTCTATCTCACCTTTTAGGCAGCCCGCGCCACCATCCCCTCTCCGAGCCAATCATTTACAGTAACAGGTCAATGCCACTAGCGGTAGGGGGCGCAGGTGGTCTACTGTAACTTTTCAAAAAGGAAAACAAGCTTCCTTATCTCCTCCATTATTTCATGTTTTCATTTACCATCTACCCTTCAACACATTCCCAGACAAGAGGTAATACATCTGATCCTACTTTGCCGATTCCCACAAACCTCTTCTGCACCTGGTCAATGAGAGATGCCAATTGTCACATCCAAGCACCCTTTCATTAACTTGTTCAATTCCAATCAAAATTAAGAAAGAAAGGATATTATTTTTTTCTTCCACACCACCTATCACTCGCCAGTGTTGTCCTGCCCCCAACTCCCTTTACTCTATTTGCAGAACCTCATCTCTTTTCCTACCTACATCGTTGGATCAATGTGGATTACGATGGATCATCAATATGGATGATGACCTCTGACTGCACATTCTCCTCTCAGAATGTCCTTTTCCAATCAAGGCCATCTTGACCCTGGCACCAGGGAGACAATGCACCAACCCAGAGCCTTGCTTGCAGCCACAGAACCTCATGTCCGTACACCTGACTATTGAGTCCTGTTTCAAGTATCGCTCGACTGTACTTAGGCCTCCTCAGCTGTTCAGTGGAGGCAGTGGTGGGGCCAGTGTTCCAGCTGCTGCTATTTGCCATGAGAGGTAATCACCCCTGACAGTGTGGAGATGAGGAACGCAGAGCCAGATCTGTCCTTTTTGTTTGCTTCGGCCACTGGACTTTGCATGGGCTTTGCAACATTGTGTGCTAGGTTGAATCACATGCTTGAGGCTCTCTCTCTCTCTCTCTCTCTCTCTCTCACACACCTGCTTGAGGCTACGTAATCACAAAAATGCTGAACTTGCTAAAGCTAGTAGTAATCAGTAGCCCAAACCGCAGAATGTTCCAGCTCGTCTTCAGAGGAGAAAAACACAATGTATAAAGAACACAAACACTAAACAGACGCCGACTAAACCTTGAACAATAGCATGTTAGGACCTTATATGGGAAAACTGACTTTGTTCCAACACTCGGCCGTATAAGGGAAAACTGACTTAATTCCAATATTGATTGGTTGTGATACTTGTAAATAACTGTGAATTCTGCGGTTTTGGGGAATAAAGGGGGCTTAATTCTAGGAGCTGGTGTGACACGTTTCCACTGGCCCCGGAGTCCGCAACTCTGTGTGTGCTTTTAGAAACCTGTCTACGAGATCTCTAATAAACTAACAGGTAAAGTCTGTGCCGTCTCTGATTATTGTCATCCAACTGACCGGGAACGCGAACTCGACAACAGTATCCAAAACAGTCGACTAGTTTGAGGGGGAGATTGCCACGGGAAACCCCTGCGCTCTCTGCCTGCCTCTCCTGGCTTTGGTGTGGCAGCACAGTGGCGCAGTGGTAGAGTTGCTGCCTCATAGCGCCAGAGACCCGGGTTCGATTCTGACTATGGGTGCTCTCGGTATGGAGTTTATACCTTCTCCCCGTGACCGCGTGGGTTTTCTCTGGGAGCTCCAGTTTCCTCCCACATTACAAACACAGGTTAATTGGCTTTGGTAAAATGGTAAACTATCCCTAGTGTGTACGATTGTGTTCGTGTACGGGGTGATCGCTGGTCGGCGCAGACTAAGTGGATGGTATCTTTAAACTAAACCAAGGGTAATGTCCCCTAACGTTTAATATTTCCAAAGACTAGAGGGTGTAACCTAAAGATGAGAGAGGCAAACTTTTAAGGAAATGTACGAGGCAAGTTTTACTTTACACAGAGAGTGGTGGATGCCTGGAATGCACTGCTGAGGGGAGTTGTGGAGGCAGATAGTTAGAAATATGATTTGGATGATTTGGAAGGCTTTATGACCCAGTTTGCGGATGATGCGAAAATAGGTGGAGGGGAAGGTAGTGTAGAGAAGTCAGGGACTCTGCAGGAGGATTTCGCTAGGTTGGGAGAGTGGGCAACGAAGTGGCAGATGGAATATAGTGTAGCAATGTGTGGAGTCATGCATTTTGGTAGTAGGAATAAAGGCGTAGAATATTTTGCAAATGGGGAGAGAATCCAGAAATCGGAGGTGCAAATGGACTTGGGAGTTCTGGTGCAGGATTCCCAAAAGGTTTATCTGCAAGTAGAATCGGTAGTAAAGAAAGCAAACGCAATGCTGACATTTATTTTGAGAGTGCTTGTACACAAAATCAGGGATGTAATGCTGAGGCTCTACAAGGTGCTGGTCAGGTCACATTTGGAATATTGTGAGCAGTTTTGGGCACCATATCTGAGGAAGGATGTGCTGGCTCTGGAGAGGGTCCAGAGGAGGTTTACAAAAATGATCCCAGGAATGAGTTGGTGAGCATATGATGAGCGTTTGACTGCACTGGTCCTCTACTCACTGGAGTTTTGAAGAATGAGGGGGGGGCCTTATTGAAATGTACAGAATAGTGTAAGGCTTGGATAGAGTGAATATGGAGAGGATGTTTCCACTAATGGGAGAGTCTAGGACTAGAGGTCATAGCCTCAGAATTAAAGGAAAGTTCTTTTAGGAAGGAGATGAGGAGGAATCTCTTTAGTGGGTGGTGAATCTGTGGGATTCTTTGTCACAGAAGGCTGTTGAGGCCAAGTCAGTGGATATATTTAAGAGAGAGATAGACAGATTCTTGATTAGTACGGGTATCAGTGGTTATGGGGAGAAGGCAGGAGAATGGGGTTAGCAGTGAGAGATAGATCAGCCATGATTGAATGGTGGAGTAGACTTGATGGGCCGAATGGACGATTTCTGTTCCTATCACTTATGATCTTATAATCATGATATTTAAACAAAGTTGAAATGGCATTTAGAACAGATTGGGTGATAGAGGGCAAGAACAGATTGAGTGATAGAGGGATACTGAAAAAGTGTGTGCAGATGATCTTAGTTGGATTAGCATCAGGATCAGTGCAAAACATGTTTTCTTCAAGGCCCAGTTCCCATGTACTATAATCAGGAAATGTTGCAGTCACTTGATAGGTTGGGCAGTCAGTGTGTGTACGAGAAATGAAAATAACCTTCATCGAAGCGGGAGGAAAGGCAAGTTAGTTATAAACCGCAGACAGGGCTGGGTAAGGCTAGATACAACAAAGGAACATCTCTGACAGGGTAGGGTCAGGATTGCCCTTGTGTTAAACGGTCGATAAAACCAGGTCGATAGATTTAGAGATTAGAGTTCAGAGATACGTCATGGCCCACCAAGCCCATGCCAACCTACAGTCACCCCGTACACCAGCACTTTCCTACACACGAGGGACAATTTACAATTTTACTGAAGTCAATTAACCTACTAACATGCACGTCGTTGGAGTGTGTGAGTAAACCGTAGCACCCAGAGAAAACCCACATGGGTCTCGGTGAGAAAGTACAAACTACGTACAGGCAGCACCTGTAATCAGGATCAAACCCAGGTCTCTAGCGCTGTGAGACAGCAACTCTACTGCTCCGCCACTGTACTACCTGAACGAGGGCATTTAGCGAGAACGGAAACAATGAGGCATGTAGGAAACTTTTAGCAGATTAGGCAAAATTCGTCCTCATCTGCTTTGAGCAAACTAGAGTTAATACGATGGATGGATGACATCCGATCAGGCAAAACATTCAACAATTCCGAAAAAGATCAACTGTTTGTGGTTTAGAGTCTAATCATCCATGACATTGTTAGAACTGCCAGGATGGATATTAAACAGAAAATATAAGATTCAGTAAAGTTACAGGTTAATATCTCAAGCACAATAATTTCATTTTTGCATTTTGGGCGATGTTGCAGAACAGAATTCATTATTATGTGTCTAGGTGGAGCTGAGCTGAGAGGGAACATTGAAATGGACTGGCAGATATAAGGAACTGCAGATGCTGGTTCACAAAAACAGACACAAAGTGCTGGAGTAATTCAGCGGGTCCCGGCAGCATCTGTGGAGAACATGGATAGGTGACAGTTTGGGTTGGGAACCTTCTTCAGGCTGATGGTGGTGGGGAGGGGGAGAAAACTGGAAGAGAGGAGGGGCAGCACACTGGCACTATCCTACACACTAGGGACAATTTACAATTTTACCAAAGCCATTTAACCTACAAACCTGGACGTATTTGAAGTGTGTGAGGAAACCGGAGCACTCAGAGATACCTCACGAGGGTCACGGGGAGAACGTATAAACTCTGTGCAGACAGCACCTGTAGTCAAGATCAAACCCGGCAGCAACTGTACCACTGCGCCACCGTGCCGCCCTGGGATGTGATAGAAGTAGATAGAAGTATGATTCGGATGAGGGGATTGAAGGCTTTGTGACCAAGTTTGCGAAAGAAACAAAAGTAGGTGGAGGGGAAGGTCGTGTAGAGAAAGCAGGGACTGCAGAAGGATTTGGATAGGTTGGGAGAGTGGGCAGAGAAGTGGCAGATGTAACATAGTGTGGCACAATGTGGAGTCATGCATTTGGGTAGTAAGAATAAAGACATCGATTATTTTCTAAATGGGGAGAGAATCCAGAAATCGGAGGTGCAAATGGATTTGGGAGTGCTGCTGCAGAATTCCCAAAAAGTTAAACTGCAAGTCGAATCGGTAGTAAAGAAAGCAAACGCATTGCGAGCATTTATTTTGAGAGGGCTCGTATACAAAATCAGGAATGTAATGCTGAGGCTCTTTCAGGCCCTGGTCAGGTCGCATTTGGAATATTGTGTGCAATTCTGGGCACCATATCTGAGGAAGGATGTGCTGGCTCTGTAGAGGATCCAAAGGAGGTTTACAAGAAACAAAGAGGCATGGAGGAAGCATTTAGCAGATTAGGCAGTGTAGGAAGAGGGGGCAAGTTTATGTCATAGGAGCAGAATTAGGCTATTTGGTCCATCTACTCCGCCATTCAATCATGGCTGATCTATCTTTCCCTCCTAACCACATTCTCTTGCCTTCTCCCCATAACTCCTGACACTCTAACTAATCATGAATCTGTCAATTTCCGCCTTAAAAACATCCATTGACGGTTTATCTGCAAGTAGAATCGGTAGTAAAGAAAGCAAACGCAATGCTGGCATTTATTTTGAGAGTGCTTGTATACAAAATCAGGGATGTAATGCTGAGACTCTATAAGGTGCTGGTCAGACAGCATTTGGAATATTGTGAGCAATTTTGGGCACCATATCTGAGGAAGGCTGGTTCTGGAGAGGGTCCAGAGGAGGCTGGCTCTGGAGAGGGTCCAGAGGAGGCTGGCTCTGGAGAGGGTCCAGAGGAGGCTGGCTCTGGAGAGGGTCCAGAGGAGGCTGGTTCTGGAGAGGGTCCAGAGGAGGCTGGCTCTGGAGAGGGTCCAGAGGAGGCTGGCTCTGGAGAGGGTCCAGAGGAGGCTGGCTCTGGAGAGGGTCCAGAGGAGGTTTACAAGAATGATCCCAGGAATAAGTTGGTGAACATATGATGAGCGTTTGACGGCACTGGGCCCGTACTCGCTGGAGTTTTGAAGAATGAGGGGGGATCTCATTGAAATGTACAGAAGAGTGAAAGGCATGGATAGGGTGGATGTGGAGCGGATGTTTCCAATAATGGGAGCGTCTAGGACCAGAGGTCATAGCCTCAGAATTAAAGGACGTTCTTTTCGGAAGGAGATGAGGAGGAATTTCTTTAGTGGGTGGTGAATCTGTGGGATTCTTTGTCACAGAAGGCTGTGGAGGCCAAGTCAGTGGATATATTTATGGGAGAGACAGATAAATTCTTGATTAGTACGGGTGTCAACGATCATGTGGAGTAGGCAGGAGAATGGGGTTTGGATGGAGAGATAGATCAGCCATAATTGAATGGCAGAGGAGACTTGTTGGCCTCATTCTGCTCCTGTCACTGATGATCTTATAATCTTATGATATGTAAACAAAGTTGAAATGGCATTTAGATTGACACATGGACAGATTGGGTGATAGAGGGATACCGAAAAAGTGCGTGCAGATGGTCTTAGTTGCATTACCGCCAGGATCAGTGCAAAACATGTTTTGTTCAAGGCCCTATGCCCATGTATTATAATCAAGATTCGACAAGGGAGCATCTCTGACAGGGTTGTGTCAGGGTTGACCTGGTGTTAAACTGTCGATAAATGCATGTCGATAGATTTAGAGTTTAGAGTTAGAGATACAGCATGGAAACAGGCCCTTTGACCCACCAAGCCCACACCGACCAACAATCACCCCGCACAATTTTACCGAAGCCAATTTACCTACCAACGTGCACGTCTTTGGAGTGTGTGTGGAAACCGGAGCACCCAGAGAAAATGCACTTGGGTCTTGGTGAGAACATACAAACTACCTACAGGCAGCACCCATAGTCAGGATCAAACCCAGGTCTCCAGCGCTGTGAGACAGCAACTCTACTGCTGCGCCACCGTGCTACCTGAATGAGAGTAGTTAGCGAGAAAGGAAACAAAAAGGCATGTAGGGAACATTTAGCAAATTAGGCAGTGTTGGAAGAGGGAGCAAGTTCAAAAGTCATAGGTGCAGAATTATGCCATTTGGTCAATCTACTCCGCCATTCGATCATGGCTGATCTATCTTTCCCTCTCAACCCCATTCTCCTGCCTTCTCTCCATAACCCCTGACACGATGACTAATCAAGAATCTGTCAATTTCCACCTTAAAAACATCCATTGACCTGGCTTCCACAGCCGTCTGTGGCAATGAATTCCACAGATTCACCACCCTCTGACTAAAGACATTCGTCCTCATCTCCGTTGAGCAAACCCGAGTTAATATGATGGATGGATGACATCCGATCTGGCAAAACATTCAACAGTTCCGATAAAGATCAACTATTTGTGGTTTAGAGTCTAATCATACATGACATTGTTAGAACTGCCAGGATGGATGTTAAACAAGCAAATTAAGGTTGAATAAAATTACAGGTTAATATCTCAACTGCAATATTTCAGTTTTGCATTTTGGGCTATGTTGCAGAACAGGATTCATTATGATGTGTCTCGAGGGCAGGCCAGCCTCGACTGGGTATTGTGATCTTGTTGTGCAGAGCCCCTTGGGCAACAATGACCATAATATGGTGGAATTCTGCATTCGGATGGAGAGTGACACAGTTAATTCGGACACTTGGGTCCTGAACTTAAACAATGGAGACTTTGAAGGTATGAGACGGGAATTGGCTAGAATAGACTGGCAAATTATACTTAAAGGGTTGACGGTGGAAATGCAATGACAAAGATTTAAAGATCGCATGGATGAACTCCAAAAATTGTTCATCCCTGTCTGGCGAAAAAATGAAACGTGGAAGGCGGCTCAACCCTGACTGACGAGGGAAATCAAGGATAGTGTTAATTCCAAGGAAGAGGCATATAAATTGGCCAGAGGAAGCAGCAAACTGGAGGACTGGGAGAAATTTAAAACTCAACAGAGGAGGATAAAGAGGTTCATTAAGGGGGGGGGGGGGGTGCATTAAAAAAAAGCTTATGGGGAAGAAAAAACAGACTCTAAAAGTTTCTTTAGATATGTAAAAAAGGAAAAGATTAGTGAAGACAAATGTAGGTCCCTTACAATCAGAGACAGGTGAATTTATAATGGGAAGCAAGGAAATGACAGAATAGTTAAACAAGTACTTTGGTTCTGACTTCACTATGGAAGACACAAACAATCTCCTAGAAATAGTAGGGTACCGAGGATCTAGTGGAAGGGAGGAACTGACGGGAATCCACATTTGTCAGGAAATGGTGTTAGGTAAACTGTTGGGACTGAAGGCAGATAAATCCCCAGGGCCTGATGGTCTGCATCCCAGAGTACTCAAGGAGGTGGCACTAGAAATCGTGGATGCATTGGTGTTCATTTTCCAATACTCCCTCGACTCTGGATCAGTTCCTGTGGACTGGAGGGTAGCCAATGTAACTCCACTTTTTAAGAAAGAGGGAGAGAGAAAACAGGGAATTATAGACCAATTAGCCTTACATCTGTAGTGGGGAAGATGCTTGAGTCGATTATTAAAGATGTCATAGCAGCGCATTTGGAAAGCAGTGATGGGATCGGTCAAACACAGCATGGATTTATGAAGGGGAAATCATGCTTGACTAATCCAGTAATTTTTTGAGGATGTAACAAGTAGAATGGATAAGGGAGAACCAGTGGATGTGGTGTATCTGGACCTTCAAAAAGCCTTTGACAAGGTCCCACACAAGAGATTAGTGTGTAAAATTAGAGCACATGGTATTGGGAGTAGGGTATTCACATGGATAGATACTGGTTGGCAGACAGGAAACAAAGAGTAGGAATTACCGGGCTCTTTTCAGAATGGGAGGCAGTGACAAGTGGGGTGCCATAAGTCTCGGTGCTGGGACTCAAGTTATTTACAATATATATTAACGATTTAGACGAGGGAATTAAATGTGACATCTCCAAGTTTGAGGATGACACAAAGCTGGAAGACAGTGTGAGCTGCGATGAAGATGCTATGAGGCTGCAGGGTGACTTGGATAGGTTGGGTGAGTGGGCAGATGCAGTATAATGTGGATAAATGTGAGGTTATCCATTTTGGAAGCAGAAAGGCAGATTATTAACCGAATGGTGTCAAATTAGGAAAAGGGGAGGTGCAACGATACCAGGTTGCGTTTATACAATAGTCAATAGACAATAGGTGCAGGAGGAGGCCATTCGGCCCTTCGAGCCAGCACCACCATTCAATGTGATCATAGCTGATCATTCTCAATCAGTACCCTGTTCCTACCTTCTCCCCATACCCCCTGACTCTGCTATCCTTAAGAGCTCTATCTAGCTCTCTCTTAAATGTATTCAGAGAATTGGCCTCTTCTGCCTTCTGAGGCAAAGATTCCACAGATTTACAACTCTCTGACTGAAAAAGTTTTTCCTCATCTCTGTTCTAAATGGCCTACCCCATATTCTTAAACTGTGGCCCCTGGTTCTGGACTCCCCAAACATTGGGAACATGCTTCCTGCCTCTAATGTGTCCAACCCCTTAATAATCTTATATGTTTCGATATGTTTGGAAGAAATTTATTGAGAGGGAAATTAAAGGAAAATGAAAAGCAACAGACTTCGCAGGTTTGCTTCGAGACTATATTGCATGATATCATGGAGAGATGATGGCATTTAACTGCTCACCAGTTCTCTGACTTCACAGCAGAATTCGCCGACAGTTATACTGTGCAGTAAACAACTTTTCTTTTTTGTTAGATACAACTCTACGAAAATATTCTATCAAATACATGGGTACCATTTATTTCATTAGTCGTAACATTCTTTTTGTTTATGTCTATCTTATTCAACAGCAGATGGTTAATACAAGTCAAACACAATACAAGGGCATCTTGACATTATTCTATCTCACCTTTTAGGCAGCCCGCGCCACCATCCCCTCTCCGAGCCAATCATTTACAGTAACAGGTCAATGCCACTAGCGGTAGGGGGCGCAGGTGGTCTACTGTAACTTTTCAAAAAGGAAAACAAGCTTCCTTATCTCCTCCATTATTTCATGTTTTCATTTACCATCTACCCTTCAACACATTCCCAGACAAGAGGTAATACATCTGATCCTACTTTGCCGATTCCCACAAACCTCTTCTGCACCTGGTCAATGAGAGATGCCAATTGTCACATCCAAGCACCCTTTCATTAACTTGTTCAATTCCAATCAAAATTAAGAAAGAAAGGATATTATTTTTTTCTTCCACACCACCTATCACTCGCCAGTGTTGTCCTGCCCCCAACTCCCTTTACTCTATTTGCAGAACCTCATCTCTTTTCCTACCTACATCGTTGGATCAATGTGGATTACGATGGATCATCAATATGGATGATGACCTCTGACTGCACATTCTCCTCTCAGAATGTCCTTTTCCAATCAAGGCCATCTTGACCCTGGCACCAGGGAGACAATGCACCAACCCAGAGCCTTGCTTGCAGCCACAGAACCTCATGTCCGTACACCTGACTATTGAGTCCTGTTTCAAGTATCGCTCGACTGTACTTAGGCCTCCTCAGCTGTTCAGTGGAGGCAGTGGTGGGGCCAGTGTTCCAGCTGCTGCTATTTGCCATGAGAGGTAATCACCCCTGACAGTGTGGAGATGAGGAACGCAGAGCCAGATCTGTCCTTTTTGTTTGCTTCGGCCACTGGACTTTGCATGGGCTTTGCAACATTGTGTGCTAGGTTGAATCACATGCTTGAGGCTCTCTCTCTCTCTCTCTCTCTCTCTCTCTCACACACCTGCTTGAGGCTACGTAATCACAAAAATGCTGAACTTGCTAAAGCTAGTAGTAATCAGTAGCCCAAACCGCAGAATGTTCCAGCTCGTCTTCAGAGGAGAAAAACACAATGTATAAAGAACACAAACACTAAACAGACGCCGACTAAACCTTGAACAATAGCATGTTAGGACCTTATATGGGAAAACTGACTTTGTTCCAACACTCGGCCGTATAAGGGAAAACTGACTTAATTCCAATATTGATTGGTTGTGATACTTGTAAATAACTGTGAATTCTGCGGTTTTGGGGAATAAAGGGGGCTTAATTCTAGGAGCTGGTGTGACACGTTTCCACTGGCCCCGGAGTCCGCAACTCTGTGTGTGCTTTTAGAAACCTGTCTACGAGATCTCTAATAAACTAACAGGTAAAGTCTGTGCCGTCTCTGATTATTGTCATCCAACTGACCGGGAACGCGAACTCGACAACAGTATCCAAAACAGTCGACTAGTTTGAGGGGGAGATTGCCACGGGAAACCCCTGCGCTCTCTGCCTGCCTCTCCTGGCTTTGGTGTGGCAGCACAGTGGCGCAGTGGTAGAGTTGCTGCCTCATAGCGCCAGAGACCCGGGTTCGATTCTGACTATGGGTGCTCTCGGTATGGAGTTTATACCTTCTCCCCGTGACCGCGTGGGTTTTCTCTGGGAGCTCCAGTTTCCTCCCACATTACAAACACAGGTTAATTGGCTTTGGTAAAATGGTAAACTATCCCTAGTGTGTACGATTGTGTTCGTGTACGGGGTGATCGCTGGTCGGCGCAGACTAAGTGGATGGTATCTTTAAACTAAACCAAGGGTAATGTCCCCTAACGTTTAATATTTCCAAAGACTAGAGGGTGTAACCTAAAGATGAGAGAGGCAAACTTTTAAGGAAATGTACGAGGCAAGTTTTACTTTACACAGAGAGTGGTGGATGCCTGGAATGCACTGCTGAGGGGAGTTGTGGAGGCAGATAGTTAGAAATATGATTTGGATGATTTGGAAGGCTTTATGACCCAGTTTGCGGATGATGCGAAAATAGGTGGAGGGGAAGGTAGTGTAGAGAAGTCAGGGACTCTGCAGGAGGATTTCGCTAGGTTGGGAGAGTGGGCAACGAAGTGGCAGATGGAATATAGTGTAGCAATGTGTGGAGTCATGCATTTTGGTAGTAGGAATAAAGGCGTAGAATATTTTGCAAATGGGGAGAGAATCCAGAAATCGGAGGTGCAAATGGACTTGGGAGTTCTGGTGCAGGATTCCCAAAAGGTTTATCTGCAAGTAGAATCGGTAGTAAAGAAAGCAAACGCAATGCTGACATTTATTTTGAGAGTGCTTGTACACAAAATCAGGGATGTAATGCTGAGGCTCTACAAGGTGCTGGTCAGGTCACATTTGGAATATTGTGAGCAGTTTTGGGCACCATATCTGAGGAAGGATGTGCTGGCTCTGGAGAGGGTCCAGAGGAGGTTTACAAAAATGATCCCAGGAATGAGTTGGTGAGCATATGATGAGCGTTTGACTGCACTGGTCCTCTACTCACTGGAGTTTTGAAGAATGAGGGGGGGGCCTTATTGAAATGTACAGAATAGTGTAAGGCTTGGATAGAGTGAATATGGAGAGGATGTTTCCACTAATGGGAGAGTCTAGGACTAGAGGTCATAGCCTCAGAATTAAAGGAAAGTTCTTTTAGGAAGGAGATGAGGAGGAATCTCTTTAGTGGGTGGTGAATCTGTGGGATTCTTTGTCACAGAAGGCTGTTGAGGCCAAGTCAGTGGATATATTTAAGAGAGAGATAGACAGATTCTTGATTAGTACGGGTATCAGTGGTTATGGGGAGAAGGCAGGAGAATGGGGTTAGCAGTGAGAGATAGATCAGCCATGATTGAATGGTGGAGTAGACTTGATGGGCCGAATGGACGATTTCTGTTCCTATCACTTATGATCTTATAATCATGATATTTAAACAAAGTTGAAATGGCATTTAGAACAGATTGGGTGATAGAGGGCAAGAACAGATTGAGTGATAGAGGGATACTGAAAAAGTGTGTGCAGATGATCTTAGTTGGATTAGCATCAGGATCAGTGCAAAACATGTTTTCTTCAAGGCCCAGTTCCCATGTACTATAATCAGGAAATGTTGCAGTCACTTGATAGGTTGGGCAGTCAGTGTGTGTACGAGAAATGAAAATAACCTTCATCGAAGCGGGAGGAAAGGCAAGTTAGTTATAAACCGCAGACAGGGCTGGGTAAGGCTAGATACAACAAAGGAACATCTCTGACAGGGTAGGGTCAGGATTGCCCTTGTGTTAAACGGTCGATAAAACCAGGTCGATAGATTTAGAGATTAGAGTTCAGAGATACGTCATGGCCCACCAAGCCCATGCCAACCTACAGTCACCCCGTACACCAGCACTTTCCTACACACGAGGGACAATTTACAATTTTACTGAAGTCAATTAACCTACTAACATGCACGTCGTTGGAGTGTGTGAGTAAACCGTAGCACCCAGAGAAAACCCACATGGGTCTCGGTGAGAAAGTACAAACTACGTACAGGCAGCACCTGTAATCAGGATCAAACCCAGGTCTCTAGCGCTGTGAGACAGCAACTCTACTGCTCCGCCACTGTACTACCTGAACGAGGGCATTTAGCGAGAACGGAAACAATGAGGCATGTAGGAAACTTTTAGCAGATTAGGCAAAATTCGTCCTCATCTGCTTTGAGCAAACTAGAGTTAATACGATGGATGGATGACATCCGATCAGGCAAAACATTCAACAATTCCGAAAAAGATCAACTGTTTGTGGTTTAGAGTCTAATCATCCATGACATTGTTAGAACTGCCAGGATGGATATTAAACAGAAAATATAAGATTCAGTAAAGTTACAGGTTAATATCTCAAGCACAATAATTTCATTTTTGCATTTTGGGCGATGTTGCAGAACAGAATTCATTATTATGTGTCTAGGTGGAGCTGAGCTGAGAGGGAACATTGAAATGGACTGGCAGATATAAGGAACTGCAGATGCTGGTTCACAAAAACAGACACAAAGTGCTGGAGTAATTCAGCGGGTCCCGGCAGCATCTGTGGAGAACATGGATAGGTGACAGTTTGGGTTGGGAACCTTCTTCAGGCTGATGGTGGTGGGGAGGGGGAGAAAACTGGAAGAGAGGAGGGGCAGCACACTGGCACTATCCTACACACTAGGGACAATTTACAATTTTACCAAAGCCATTTAACCTACAAACCTGGACGTATTTGAAGTGTGTGAGGAAACCGGAGCACTCAGAGATACCTCACGAGGGTCACGGGGAGAACGTATAAACTCTGTGCAGACAGCACCTGTAGTCAAGATCAAACCCGGCAGCAACTGTACCACTGCGCCACCGTGCCGCCCTGGGATGTGATAGAAGTAGATAGAAGTATGATTCGGATGAGGGGATTGAAGGCTTTGTGACCAAGTTTGCGAAAGAAACAAAAGTAGGTGGAGGGGAAGGTCGTGTAGAGAAAGCAGGGACTGCAGAAGGATTTGGATAGGTTGGGAGAGTGGGCAGAGAAGTGGCAGATGTAACATAGTGTGGCACAATGTGGAGTCATGCATTTGGGTAGTAAGAATAAAGACATCGATTATTTTCTAAATGGGGAGAGAATCCAGAAATCGGAGGTGCAAATGGATTTGGGAGTGCTGCTGCAGAATTCCCAAAAAGTTAAACTGCAAGTCGAATCGGTAGTAAAGAAAGCAAACGCATTGCGAGCATTTATTTTGAGAGGGCTCGTATACAAAATCAGGAATGTAATGCTGAGGCTCTTTCAGGCCCTGGTCAGGTCGCATTTGGAATATTGTGTGCAATTCTGGGCACCATATCTGAGGAAGGATGTGCTGGCTCTGTAGAGGATCCAAAGGAGGTTTACAAGAAACAAAGAGGCATGGAGGAAGCATTTAGCAGATTAGGCAGTGTAGGAAGAGGGGGCAAGTTTATGTCATAGGAGCAGAATTAGGCTATTTGGTCCATCTACTCCGCCATTCAATCATGGCTGATCTATCTTTCCCTCCTAACCACATTCTCTTGCCTTCTCCCCATAACTCCTGACACTCTAACTAATCATGAATCTGTCAATTTCCGCCTTAAAAACATCCATTGACGGTTTATCTGCAAGTAGAATCGGTAGTAAAGAAAGCAAACGCAATGCTGGCATTTATTTTGAGAGTGCTTGTATACAAAATCAGGGATGTAATGCTGAGACTCTATAAGGTGCTGGTCAGACAGCATTTGGAATATTGTGAGCAATTTTGGGCACCATATCTGAGGAAGGCTGGTTCTGGAGAGGGTCCAGAGGAGGCTGGCTCTGGAGAGGGTCCAGAGGAGGCTGGCTCTGGAGAGGGTCCAGAGGAGGCTGGCTCTGGAGAGGGTCCAGAGGAGGCTGGTTCTGGAGAGGGTCCAGAGGAGGCTGGCTCTGGAGAGGGTCCAGAGGAGGCTGGCTCTGGAGAGGGTCCAGAGGAGGCTGGCTCTGGAGAGGGTCCAGAGGAGGTTTACAAGAATGATCCCAGGAATAAGTTGGTGAACATATGATGAGCGTTTGACGGCACTGGGCCCGTACTCGCTGGAGTTTTGAAGAATGAGGGGGGATCTCATTGAAATGTACAGAAGAGTGAAAGGCATGGATAGGGTGGATGTGGAGCGGATGTTTCCAATAATGGGAGCGTCTAGGACCAGAGGTCATAGCCTCAGAATTAAAGGACGTTCTTTTCGGAAGGAGATGAGGAGGAATTTCTTTAGTGGGTGGTGAATCTGTGGGATTCTTTGTCACAGAAGGCTGTGGAGGCCAAGTCAGTGGATATATTTATGGGAGAGACAGATAAATTCTTGATTAGTACGGGTGTCAACGATCATGTGGAGTAGGCAGGAGAATGGGGTTTGGATGGAGAGATAGATCAGCCATAATTGAATGGCAGAGGAGACTTGTTGGCCTCATTCTGCTCCTGTCACTGATGATCTTATAATCTTATGATATGTAAACAAAGTTGAAATGGCATTTAGATTGACACATGGACAGATTGGGTGATAGAGGGATACCGAAAAAGTGCGTGCAGATGGTCTTAGTTGCATTACCGCCAGGATCAGTGCAAAACATGTTTTGTTCAAGGCCCTATGCCCATGTATTATAATCAAGATTCGACAAGGGAGCATCTCTGACAGGGTTGTGTCAGGGTTGACCTGGTGTTAAACTGTCGATAAATGCATGTCGATAGATTTAGAGTTTAGAGTTAGAGATACAGCATGGAAACAGGCCCTTTGACCCACCAAGCCCACACCGACCAACAATCACCCCGCACAATTTTACCGAAGCCAATTTACCTACCAACGTGCACGTCTTTGGAGTGTGTGTGGAAACCGGAGCACCCAGAGAAAATGCACTTGGGTCTTGGTGAGAACATACAAACTACCTACAGGCAGCACCCATAGTCAGGATCAAACCCAGGTCTCCAGCGCTGTGAGACAGCAACTCTACTGCTGCGCCACCGTGCTACCTGAATGAGAGTAGTTAGCGAGAAAGGAAACAAAAAGGCATGTAGGGAACATTTAGCAAATTAGGCAGTGTTGGAAGAGGGAGCAAGTTCAAAAGTCATAGGTGCAGAATTATGCCATTTGGTCAATCTACTCCGCCATTCGATCATGGCTGATCTATCTTTCCCTCTCAACCCCATTCTCCTGCCTTCTCTCCATAACCCCTGACACGATGACTAATCAAGAATCTGTCAATTTCCACCTTAAAAACATCCATTGACCTGGCTTCCACAGCCGTCTGTGGCAATGAATTCCACAGATTCACCACCCTCTGACTAAAGACATTCGTCCTCATCTCCGTTGAGCAAACCCGAGTTAATATGATGGATGGATGACATCCGATCTGGCAAAACATTCAACAGTTCCGATAAAGATCAACTATTTGTGGTTTAGAGTCTAATCATACATGACATTGTTAGAACTGCCAGGATGGATGTTAAACAAGCAAATTAAGGTTGAATAAAATTACAGGTTAATATCTCAACTGCAATATTTCAGTTTTGCATTTTGGGCTATGTTGCAGAACAGGATTCATTATGATGTGTCTCGAGGGCAGGCCAGCCTCGACTGGGTATTGTGATCTTGTTGTGCAGAGCCCCTTGGGCAACAATGACCATAATATGGTGGAATTCTGCATTCGGATGGAGAGTGACACAGTTAATTCGGACACTTGGGTCCTGAACTTAAACAATGGAGACTTTGAAGGTATGAGACGGGAATTGGCTAGAATAGACTGGCAAATTATACTTAAAGGGTTGACGGTGGAAATGCAATGACAAAGATTTAAAGATCGCATGGATGAACTCCAAAAATTGTTCATCCCTGTCTGGCGAAAAAATGAAACGTGGAAGGCGGCTCAACCCTGACTGACGAGGGAAATCAAGGATAGTGTTAATTCCAAGGAAGAGGCATATAAATTGGCCAGAGGAAGCAGCAAACTGGAGGACTGGGAGAAATTTAAAACTCAACAGAGGAGGATAAAGAGGTTCATTAAGGGGGGGGGGGGGTGCATTAAAAAAAAGCTTATGGGGAAGAAAAAACAGACTCTAAAAGTTTCTTTAGATATGTAAAAAAGGAAAAGATTAGTGAAGACAAATGTAGGTCCCTTACAATCAGAGACAGGTGAATTTATAATGGGAAGCAAGGAAATGACAGAATAGTTAAACAAGTACTTTGGTTCTGACTTCACTATGGAAGACACAAACAATCTCCTAGAAATAGTAGGGTACCGAGGATCTAGTGGAAGGGAGGAACTGACGGGAATCCACATTTGTCAGGAAATGGTGTTAGGTAAACTGTTGGGACTGAAGGCAGATAAATCCCCAGGGCCTGATGGTCTGCATCCCAGAGTACTCAAGGAGGTGGCACTAGAAATCGTGGATGCATTGGTGTTCATTTTCCAATACTCCCTCGACTCTGGATCAGTTCCTGTGGACTGGAGGGTAGCCAATGTAACTCCACTTTTTAAGAAAGAGGGAGAGAGAAAACAGGGAATTATAGACCAATTAGCCTTACATCTGTAGTGGGGAAGATGCTTGAGTCGATTATTAAAGATGTCATAGCAGCGCATTTGGAAAGCAGTGATGGGATCGGTCAAACACAGCATGGATTTATGAAGGGGAAATCATGCTTGACTAATCCAGTAATTTTTTGAGGATGTAACAAGTAGAATGGATAAGGGAGAACCAGTGGATGTGGTGTATCTGGACCTTCAAAAAGCCTTTGACAAGGTCCCACACAAGAGATTAGTGTGTAAAATTAGAGCACATGGTATTGGGAGTAGGGTATTCACATGGATAGATACTGGTTGGCAGACAGGAAACAAAGAGTAGGAATTACCGGGCTCTTTTCAGAATGGGAGGCAGTGACAAGTGGGGTGCCATAAGTCTCGGTGCTGGGACTCAAGTTATTTACAATATATATTAACGATTTAGACGAGGGAATTAAATGTGACATCTCCAAGTTTGAGGATGACACAAAGCTGGAAGACAGTGTGAGCTGCGATGAAGATGCTATGAGGCTGCAGGGTGACTTGGATAGGTTGGGTGAGTGGGCAGATGCAGTATAATGTGGATAAATGTGAGGTTATCCATTTTGGAAGCAGAAAGGCAGATTATTAACCGAATGGTGTCAAATTAGGAAAAGGGGAGGTGCAACGATACCAGGTTGCGTTTATACAATAGTCAATAGACAATAGGTGCAGGAGGAGGCCATTCGGCCCTTCGAGCCAGCACCACCATTCAATGTGATCATAGCTGATCATTCTCAATCAGTACCCTGTTCCTACCTTCTCCCCATACCCCCTGACTCTGCTATCCTTAAGAGCTCTATCTAGCTCTCTCTTAAATGTATTCAGAGAATTGGCCTCTTCTGCCTTCTGAGGCAAAGATTCCACAGATTTACAACTCTCTGACTGAAAAAGTTTTTCCTCATCTCTGTTCTAAATGGCCTACCCCATATTCTTAAACTGTGGCCCCTGGTTCTGGACTCCCCAAACATTGGGAACATGCTTCCTGCCTCTAATGTGTCCAACCCCTTAATAATCTTATATGTTTCGATAAGATCCCCTCTCATCCTTCTAAATTCCAGTGAATACAAGCCTAGTCGCTCCAATCTTTCAACATACGACAGTCCCGCCATTCCGGGAATTAACCTAGTAAACCTACGCTGAACGCCCTCAATAGCAAGAATATCCTTCCTCAGATTTGGAGACCAAAACTGCACACAGTACTCCAGGTGCGGTCTCACTAGGGCCCTGTACAACTGCAGAAGGACCTCTTTGCTCCTATACTCTGCGTGGCTCGGCCGCGGCATTTTCCATCGCCCGGTGGGGGCTCAGAACTTTCAACGGCCTGCTCGGCTCGACCCTGGGACTTTCCATCGCCCGGTGGGGGCTTCAAGGGGTTGGGAGCCTCGATCGCCTCGTGGCGCCACGGGAGAAGAACGAGGAGGAGATAAGACTTTGCCTTCCATCACAGTGAGGGTATGCCTAGAGCAATCACTGTGATGGCTGTTTTGTGTAAAAAATTGTATCTGTGTGTCTTTTGTTCTTTAATGTCTACTGCCGGACCCTGACGTGAGAGGACGCTGGTGTTGATTATTCGCCGCTTTTCCGTCAGGATAGTTTGTCTGTTTGTCTGTTTGTTTCTATGTTAATTGTATTTGTAAAGCGCTTTGTGCATGTGTTAAGGCGCTATATAAAATAAATATATTATTATTATTATTATACTCAACTCCTCTTGTTATGAAGGCCAACATTCCATTGGCTTTCTTCACTGCCTGCTGTACCTGCATGGTTCCTTTCAGCGACTGATGCACTAGGACACCCAGATCTCGGTGTACGTCCCCTTTTCCTAACTTGACACCATTCAGATAATAATCTGCCCTCCTATTCTTACCACCAAAGTGGATAACTTCACACTTATCCACATTAAACTGCATCTGCCATGTATCTGCCCACTCACACAACCCGTCCAAGTCACCCTGCAACCTCATAGCATCTTCCTCACAGTTCACACTACCACCCAGCTTTGTATCATCTGCAAATTTGCTTATGGTACTTTTAATCCCTCATCCAAGTCATTAATGTATATTGTAAATAGCTGTGGTCCCAGCACCGAGCCTTGCGGTACCTCACTAGTCACTGTCTGCCATTCTGAAAGGGACCCATTTATCCCCACTCTTTGCTTTCTGTCTGTCAACCAATTTTCTATCCATGTCAGTACCCTACCCCCAATACCATGTGCTTTAATTTTCCCCACTAATCTCCTATGTGGGACCTTGTCAAAGGCTTTCTGAAAGTCGAGGTACACCACATCCACCGGTTCTCCCCTGTCAATTTTCCTAGTCACATCCTCAAAAAATTCTAGTAGATTAGTCAAGCATGATTTCCCCTTTGTAAATCCATGCTGACTTGGAACGATCCTGTTACTGCTATCCAAATGCTCCGCAATTTCGTTTTTTATAATTGACTCCAGCATCTTCCCCACCACTGATGTCAGACTAACTGGTCTATAATTTCCTGTTTTCTCGTTCCCTCCTTTCTTAAAACGTGGGATAACATTAGGTACCCTCCAATCCACAGGAACTGATCCTGATTCTATAGAACATTGGAAAATGCTCACCAATGCATCCACAATTTCTAGAGCCACCCCCTTAAGTACCCTGGGAAGCAGACCATCAGGCCCTGGGGATTTATCAGCGTTCAGTCCCATCAGTCTACCCAACACCATTTCCTGCCTAATGCGAATTTCCTTCAGTTCCTCCGTCACCCGAGGATCTCTTGCCACTGGAACATCTGGGAGATTGTTTGTATCTTCCTTAGTGAAGACAGATCCAAAGTACCGGTTCAACTCGTCTGCCATTTCCTTGTTCCCCATAATAAATTCCCCTGCTTCTGTCTTCAAGGGACCCACATTTGCCTTGACTATTTTTTTCCTCTTCACGTACCTAAAAAAGCTTTTACTATCCTCCTTTATATTATTGGCTAGCTTACCCTCAAACCTCATCTTTTCTACCCGTATTGCCTTTTAAATTATCTTCTGTTGTTTCTTAAAAGAGTCCCAATCCTCTGGCTTCCCTCTCTTCTTTGCTATGTTGTACTTCTTCTCTTTTATTTTTATGCTGTCCTTGACTTCCCTTTTCAGCCAGGGGTACCTCTTACTCCCCTTAGAATCTTTCCTCCTCTTTGGGATAAATTGATCCTGCAGCTTCTGCATTATTCCCAGGAATACCTGCCATTGCTGATCCACCGTCTTCCCTGTTAGGGCCTTCTTCCAGTCAATTCTGGACAGCTCCTGCCTCATGCCTCTGTAATTCCCTTTGTTATACTGTAATACTGACACTTCCGATTTTCCCTTCTCCCTCTCAAATTGTAGAGTAAAACTTATCATATTGTGATCACTGCCTCCTAATGGCTCTTTTTCCTCGAAATTAGTCACTGAAAGTGAGCATAAAATGGCTCCTAATGGCTTTTTTACCACGAAAGTAGTCACTGAAAGTAAGCATGCAGGTACAGCAGGCATGTTGGCCTTCATTGTGAGAGACTTTGAGTTTAGGTGGAAGGAGGTCCTACTGCAGTTGTACAGGGCCCTGATGAACCCGCACCTGGAGTATTGTGTGCAATTTTGGTCTCCTAATTTGAGGAAGGGCATTATTGCTATTGAGGTATTGCAGCGTAGGTTCACCAGATTAATTCCTGGGTTAGCGGGAATGACCTCTGATGAAAGAATGGGTTGACTGGGCTTGTGTTCACTGGAATTTAGAAGGATGAGAGGGGATCTTATAGAAACATATAACATTCTTAAAGGATACACAGGGTAGATGCAGGAAAAATGTTCCCGATTATGCACCAGGGGGCGCCACACGATGGGTGCCTCGCCTACAGTCTGTCTGCCCTTTTCAAACTATTTTGTTATTTTTGGTAAGTTTTTGGTAAGTTTTAATCTAGATTATGTAAATGTTCGTGTAAATGTTCTCTGGTTTGTGTAAATGTTCTCTGGTTTGTTTTATGTGGGGGATGGGAGAGGGGGTCGGGGGAAACTTTTTTTCAATCTCTTACCTTGCCGGAGATGCGATTGTTTTCCGGATCATTTCTCTGGTCGCTCTGGCGTCCCCTCCCATTCCCAGTCGGACCTTTCTGTCATGGGCCTCCTCCAGTACCATAGTGAGGCCCACCGCAAATTGGAGGAACAGCACCTCATATTTCGCTTGGGCAACCTCCAGCCCAGTGGTATGAACATTGACTTCTCCAACTTTAGATAGTTCCTCTGTCCTTCTCTTCCCCTCCCCTCCCCCTTCCCAGTTCTCCATCTATCTTCCTGTCTCCATCTATATCCTTCCTTTGTCCCGCCCCCTGACATCAGTCTGAGGAAGGGTCTCGACCCGAAACATCACCCATTCCTTCTCTCCTGAGATGCTGCCTGTCCTGCTGAGTTACTCCAGCATTTTGTGAATAAACACTCATTCCTGGGATCATTATTGTAATTCTCTGGACTGCCACTTCTCCGCCCATTCTCCCAACCTATCCAGGTACTTCTGCAGAGTCCCTGCATCCTCTGCATTTCCTGCCCTTCCACCTATTTTCGTAACATCTGCAAACTTGACCATGAAGCCTTCAATCCCCTCCTCCAAATCATTAATATACAAAGTGAAGAGTAATGACCCCAGCAATGACCCTTGTAGAACTCCGCTAGTCACGAGCAGCCAAACAGAAAAACTCCCCTTTATAGACAATAGACAATAGGTGCAGGAGTGGGCCATTCGGTCTTTCGAGCCAGCAACGCCATTCAATGTGATCATGGCTGATCATTCACAATCAGTACCCCGTTCCAGCCTTCCCATACCCCCTGACTCTGCTATCATTAAGAGCTCTATCTAGCTCTCTCTTGAAAGCATCCAGAGAATTGGCCTCCGCTGCCTTCTGAGGCAGAGAATTCCACAGATTTACAACTCTGAGTGAAAAAGTTTTCCTCATCTCCGTTCTAAATGGCCTACCCCTTATTGCCACTTTATTGCCACTCTTTGCATTCTGCCATCCAGCCAACCTGCTATCCATGCTAGTTTCTGCCCTTTGATACCATGGACTCTCATCTTCCTTAGCAGCCTCACATAAGGCACTTTATCAAAGGCTTTCTGAAAATCTAGATAAACAACGTCCACTGACTTTCCTTTGTTTGTTCTGCTATTTACTTCTTCAAAGAGTTCCAGCAGATTCGTCAGGCAAGATCTCCCCTTCATAACACCATGCTAACAGTCAGACTAACTGGCCTATAGTTCCCACTATTCTGCTTTGCTCTCTTCTTGTACAGTGGGGTAATATTGGCAATTTCTCAATCGTCTGGAACCACTCCTGACTCTAGTGATTCTTGAAATATCACTATTAATGCCTCCACAATCTCTAAAGCCACCTCTTTCAGAACCCTAGGGTGCAGTCCATCTGGTGCAGGTGACTATCCACCTTCAGCCCTGTCAGCTTCCCAAGCACCTTCTCATTAGTAATAGCCACTCCACTAATTTCCACCCCCTGACTCTTTTGAATTTCAGGCACGTTGCTGGTGTCGTCCACTGTGAAGAATGATGCAATAAAGTTATTCAACTCCTCTGCCATTTCTTTATTCCCCATTATCACTTTTTATTTGCTTTCGTATCACAATTATGGGCGGCACGGTAGCGCAGCGGTAGAGTTGCTGCTTTACAGCGAATGCAGCGCCGGAGACTCAGGTTCGATCCTGACTACGGGTGCTGCACTGTAAGGAGTTTGTACGTTCTCCCCGTGACCTGCGTGGGTTTACTCCGAGATCTTCGGTTTCCTCCCACACTCCAAAGATGTACAGGTATGTAGGTTAATTGGCTGGGTAAATGTAAAAAAAAAAAAATTGTCCCTAGTGGGTGTAGGATAGTGTTAATGTACGGGGATCGCTGGGCGGCACGGACTTGGAGGGCCGAAAAGGCCTGTTTCCGGCTGTATATATATGATATGATATATGATGATAATCACAATCACAATAATACTTTATTAGCCAAGTATGTTTTGCAACATACGAGGAACTTCATTTGAAAAAAAAGTTTCCCCCGACCCCCTCCCCCACATAAAACAAACCAGAGAACATTCACACAAACTTTAAAAACACACTAAAAATAACAGAAAGAGTTCAAAAAGGACAGACAGACTGTAGGCGAGGCAGTCATCCTGCGGCGCCCCCTGGTGATATTTCATCTTTTTCATTCCGTATTGCCTATTTAGTTACCTTCTGTTGTTCTTTAAAATCTTCCCAAATCTCCGGCTTCCCACTAATCTTTACAATGTTATAGGCCTTCTCTTTTAATTTTATCTTGTCCTTGACTTCCCTTCTCAGCCGTGGTTGCCCCATTCTCCCCCTAGAATTTTTCTTCCTCTTTGGAATGAAAAGATCCTGCATCTTCTGAATTATTTTTTAGAAATTCCTGCGATTGCTGCTCCACCGCCATCCCTGCTCGGGTCCCTTTCCAGTCAACTTTGGCCAGCTCCTCTCTCAAGCCTCTCTAGTTCCCTTTGCCTAGCTGCAACAGAGACACATATCCGATATCACCTTCTCACTCTCAAATTTCAGGTTAAATCTCATCATGTTGTAGTCGCTATCGCGTAGTGGTTCCTTTACCTTGAGTTCCCTTATCAAATCCGCTTCATTACACAACACTAAATCCAGAATAGCCTTTTCCCTGGGAGGCTCCAGTACAAGCTGCTCTAAGAATCCATCTCAGAGACACTCCACAAATTCCCTTTCTTGGGGTCCAGCACCAACTTGATTTTCCCGATAGACCTGCATATGAAATCTCCCATGACCACCGTAGCATTGCTTTTCATACATGCCAATTGTATCTCCTGATGTAACTTTTACCCTATATCTGTTTGGGGCCTGTAAATAACTCCTATTAGGGTCTTTTACCCTTACAATTTCTCAGCTCTACCCACAATGACTCCGCATCTTCTGATCCTATGTCACCCCTCACTAAGGACTGAATTTCATTCCTTACCCCCTCTGCCCACCTGTCTGTCTTTCTGATAGAATGTATAACCTTGAATATTCAGCTCCCTGCTCCAATCCTCTTGCAGCCACGTCTCTGTAATTCCCACAACATCATACCTACCAATTGCTAATGCGCTACAGGCTCATCCACTTTGTTTGTTATACTACGCGCATTCAAATACACCTTTAATTCAGTATTCACCTCCCCTCCTCTCACACACCGGTCTCGATTTTACATAACCTTACTTTCTTCCCCATTTTGTCCCATCTGTGCAACTTCGTGTAACAACTGATGAGCAAATGGATTGAGCACGAGGCAAAAGGGACTGGTTACCAATTTAAGCCACACACAAAGACATTGCGTACGGGATCTAAAAAAACAAGTCAGAGGAACAGATGTAACTTAAGGCTACGAGATGTGTGGATCTGTGACATCAATATTCAACAGTACAAAGTCTTCAGAATGAACAAAGAATTTCCCAAAATTGGAGAGGACGCAATGCTCAGGCAGTACTTTGGAAAAGAGGCTTAATCAGCAGGTGAAACAAGAAACTGCAGATGCTGGTTTACAAAAAAACACAAAGTGCTGGTGTAAACCTGAGCATTTCCAACAAACCTGCTCCATTACTGAATTCCACATGGAGTCAAAACAAGAAACGTAACTATAAAACTTCCAGCTTTCTCCCCACTATTGCAAATAGTCTGAAGATGTGTCCCGAAACGTCGTCTATCCATGTTCTCCAGAAAAGCTGCCTGACCCACTGAGTTACTCCTGCACTTTGTGCTCTCCATTCTTGTCCCACTCCTTCCTCTCATCTCCATCTGCCATCTCTCTCCCGACAAGGTCCCCACACCAAACATTGCCTGTCCATTTCCCTCCCCAGATGCTGCCTGACACTTCTGAGATCCTCCAGAATAGAAAGTGGAAAAAAGGAACTGCAGATTCTGGTTTACCAAGGAATAGACACAAAATGCTTGAGTATTTCAGCCGGTCAGACGGGATCTCTGAAAAATATCGGTAGGTGACGTTTCGGGTCGGGACACTTCTTCAAATGATTGTGGTGGAGGAGAGAGGTGGGGAGGGGGTGGTGGGGATGGGGAGGGAAAGGGCTAGAAGAGAGGAGGGGAAGGGCAATGCCTGACAAGTGAAAGGTAGATATACATGAGGGGGAGAGAGGTTGATAGGCAGATGATTGGACAAAGGCCAGAGATGAAAAGACAGGTATAAGATCCCTTGTACCTTCACATTGTGTTCTGATAGTCAATAGTTAATGGTAATTTAGTGCAACCTGTACCTACATACAGTGAAATTCTTTGCCCTGCACACAATTTAGTAGAGTCAACACAATCATATATATGTACAAGGGGCAACAATGGTAGTGCAGCAATAGTAGATTTCTTTTAAAACAGAATGTAAAGGGTGGCACTGTGATGTAGCGGTAGAGCTACTGCCTTATGGCGCCAGAGACCCGGGTTTGATCCTGACTACAAGTGCTGTCTGTCTGGTGTTTGTACATTCTCAGCATGACCTGCGTTGGTTTTCTCCGAGATCTTAGGTTTCCTCCCACAATCCAAAGACGTACAGGTTTGTAGGCTAGTAGGCTTGGTGGAAATGTAAAATTGTCGACAATGTGTGTAGGATAGTGTTAATTTGCAGGGATTGCAGGTCGGCGCGGACTCGGTGGGCTGAAGGGTCTGATTCCGTGCTGTATCTCTAAACTATCTCTAAACGCCGACCAGCGATCCCCCAGTACACTAACACTATCCTGCACACACTAGGGACAATTTGAAATGTTACCAACGCCAATTAACCTACAGATCGCTATGTCTTTGGAGTGTGGGAGGAAACCGGAGCACCCGGAGAAAACCACGTGGTCACGGGTGCAGAAGAGATTTACCAGAATGCTGCCTGGTTTAGAGGGCATTAGCTATGAAGAGAGATTGGACAACTTGGATTGTTTTGTCTGTAACATCAAAGATCGAGGGGAACCTGACCAAAGTATATAAAGTTCTGAGAGGTAGAGATATAGTAGCATTCAGAATCTTTTCTCCCAGGACGGAAATATCAAAGTCCAGATGTGAGAGATGACTCGAAGGGCCGAATGGCCTCCTCCTGCAACTATTTTCTATGTTTCTAGGAGAGAGGCAAACTTTAAGGGAAATGTGCGGGGCAAGTTTTATTTTACACAGAGAGTGGTGGGTACCTGGAATGCACTGCTGAGGGTAGTTGTGGAGGCAGAAAGGATAGTGGCATTTAAGAGGCTTTTTGGATAGGCACATACATATGCAGTGAATGGAGAGTTATGATCACGTGCAGGCAGAGATTAGTTTAACTTGGTATCATGTTTGTCATGATAGTCGGCTGAAGGGTCTGTTTCTGTGCTGTACTCCTTCTACGGTCTAATGGCAACAAGTTCCACATTCAATAAATGTATCATTGAAAGAAGGCGCCCAATATAATGACCAGCTTCGAACTTTAAAGCAGAAGAGGAGTTTGAACCAAAACAGGAGGAATGGAACAGAAATAAGAGTTGATCACAGAAAGCATTGACTGGAGGAAAGCATCACACTGGGTAGATGTCAAGGGTTGGTTCATAGCATTTAATAAATTGCTCTCCAAAGAGGAAAATATCCAAGGAATATAAAGTATGCAAGGAAGCCATAAAATGTTCATGTCCTTTTTTAAATAATGTCTTAGAGTAATTTGGTTTCGTGAAGCTTTGGAAGAATCACCAAATCCTATTCTAGGCAGAAGATCTGATCATTTCACTGTGATCACCAGGTATCTCAGTTTCATTTTGTATCATAACGGAAGAAGTTGCCACTTCTGCAGTTGCCACTCCTGAAGAGTTGGACTCTGACCCAAATGGCAATAAATTCCTCAGTTCTTTGGCTGCTGGTGAAGATCTGTGCTCAAAGCATTTCCTCTTTGAAAATCACCACATTGTTTACTCTGGCTTGAGTTGAATCGGAGTGAAAACCTTTGCACCTGTATTTGAACAAAATAAGTCATGAACCATGGACATATACCTAAAACAAATTCTTGTAAATGTCCAAATGTATCATTTATTTCAAGTCAGGTTAGTTTTAATTCAACAAAGTTCAGTTCCAGAGTTTATCATCATGAGCTGTGTGTTTGCAACAATGCATTGTTGTGACACAGATTGCAAGCATGTGGGGTCGCTGCATGCAGGTTTTTGCCAAACCACCCTGTGCATTACTTGAGAGAATTATACAATCAAATAACTAAAAAAAGTTAAACAAGCAAATAATGAGACGCTCTGGTTTCTATGTTGTTTAGGTATAGTCATAGTGTCATACAGCTTGGAAACCTGCAGTTCCTGAAGAAGTCTGAAAAAGGATCTTGACCAAAAACTTAAACTATTCCTTTTCTCCAGAGATGCTACCTGACCCGCTGAGTTACTCCAGATTTTGTGTCTGTCTTCGGAACTTGGATAGGACAGATTTAGAAGGACATGGGCCAAATGCAGGTAGGTGGGGCTAGTGTAGATGGGACATATTGGTTGATGTGGGCAAGTTGAGCCAAAGGGCCAGTTTCCACACTTTCCATGTACCTGTCCAAATGTTTCTTAAACGCTGTGATAGTACCTGTATCATGTGTTATAACATTCAAACCTGATGAGAGCAGATACATTACAGATAGGATAGGAAGGAGTTTGAGGACTATGGGCCAAACGCAGGCAAATGGAACTAGTCCAGTATGTCAACCTGGAATTCAGTCCACCCATAAACAAACGAGACACTACACTACAGCAACTGTCATTTGGGGCAGAAGTTTCTTTTCAGAAAGGGAGAGAATGAAAAAGACCTCGTTGACTTACCATTTAACTTTTTGCATTTGGTCAATGGTGTCTGGAAGAGGAATATTGAACGTTTCTGGCAGAAACAAAACCACTATTGCTGAGAACACCATCAACACCCCCATCACAATAAACGGCAGGTTCTCTTGATAAATATCTGTGAAAAGGAAGCATACATTTACCTACAAGTGAAAATCAATTAATTGATAAAAAAAAGCCGAAGTATTTCATGCAACAGACGCCAATGTGAAATCAAAATCACTTCACAAAATGTATATTCAAGTCATTTCCAATTTCAGGTGTAGGTTATTTTCATTGTTCCTGGTCTGGTTACAGTGATATCCCTTCTTGGTGAGAAGATGGGAAACATTTTTTGAGTTTGAGTTTAGTTTACTGTCACGTGTATCGAGATACAGTGAAAAGCTTTTGTTGCGTACGAACCAGTCAGCGGAAAGACAATACATAATTAAGACAATACATGGTAAAGACAATACATGATTGATCATCTGCTTGAGACTGTATGTTGCAGAGAAAAGATTAGTGAGGGCTAATAACTAGTAAATAGGGATATAGATTGTGCTAATTTGGTGAAAGGGAACCATTGACAAAGCCTAAAAGTAGAGACATGGAATGCAGCAGTGACGACACCCAAGTTTCCAGAACTTCATGAATGATATTATAACGGGCACCCATCGTTGTAACAGAAAATTGGATCTAATGTCACCTAAGTTAGACTTGTGGATAATCATTTTAATTTGTAATTAAGACCTAGTTTGTTACCTCATTAAGCCTTTCTGTAACTTCCATTCTGTAATCAAGACCTAGTTTTGCTGTTAACCAAGTTTCTGTGTAATCTGTTCAGCTGAGAATATAAAAGCTGTACTGAAGTTGTGCTCAGGAGATCAGCCTTGACTGGTCTCATGGTGTGCTTCAGTTTTAATAAATCGTCCGTTACTTTGAACACCAACTCCGCACGGCCTTTCCATTTGCTCCAAAACTGGACTAGAATTTATTTGTTACGTTGTAATTTTCATGAGCACAATATAACACCACCCAATGTTATGGGATAATTGGGAAATTAAAGACTAAATCTTTCTTACTTCACTATTGCAGTTGGCTAGGACATTGTCAAACTGATATGGGTTGTTTTGCTTTCATTATGTTAATCAAATGCATCATTGCATTCTTCGTGTTCTTAATTTCAAATAATGTGGGTGTATGTATTCAGAATCTGTCACCCCCTCCTTTAATACATACTCAAGTACTGAGATACAAACAAATATCATTGCATATTTCAACTCCAAAATAATTTCAACAGCTCACATCACCACTAACAATGATATATTCCATAACCTAGGGTACTGTCCCATTCACCTGTTTCCCATTGAGGACATTGGACTTTGTGTAAGGAACTGAAACGCTATGAGGCTGAGGATTATATTTTGCACACTGTATCTTTCCCTTTGCTCTATCTCTTGTACTTGAGTTTGAACTGATTGTATATAGTATGTATGTATGTATATATGTATGCATGTACGTATGTATGGTTTTGCTGGTTTGATTGCATAGCATGCAAAACAAATAACTATACACATCTTTAAGATCAGCCCTCAGTTTCCTGTGCTCCAAGGAATAAACTCCTAGCCTGGCCCTCATGTTCTGGCAACATGCTCATAAATCTTCACTGCACTCTTTCCAGCTTAGTAACATTCTTCCTATAAGAGGGTGACCAAAACTGCAAACAATATTCCAAATAAAGCGTCACAATGTCTTGTACAACTGTAACATAACATCCCAATTTCTACACTCAGTATCATGACTGATGAAGACCAATGAACCAAAAGCTTCATGTGTAGGAAGGAACTGCAGATGTTGGTTTACACCGAAGATAGACACAAAATGTCGCAGTAACTCAGTGGGACTGGCAGCATCTCCGTAGAGAAGGAATGGGTGACATTTCGGGTCAAGACCCTTCTTCAGACTGAGAGTCAGGGGAGAGGGAGACACAGAGATATGGAAGGGTAATGTGTGTAAATTACAGATCAAAGCAGACGATAAGGAAATGTAGAATGGTTCATTGCTTGCTGAGGGGAAGGTGACAAGGAGGCATACAATCAATAAAATTAATCAGGATAGTGAAACTAGACATAGGGTGGGGGAGGGACGGAGAGAGAGGGCAAACAAAGGTTACTTTAAGTTGTAGAATATAAGGATTTTTGACACTATCCCAACAAAGGGGTAGGCAGCCGGCTCAGGCAGAGCCCTCTTCCACCTGGCGCCATGACTCACGGATGGCCAGCTTGGCCAGGCCTTGGAGCAACCCAACCAGACATCTTCGGCCCTACCATCTCCCCTACGCACAGGGTGTCCAAAGATGAGGGTGGTGGGTGTGAAGTGCAGCCAGAAGGCAAGGATTTGGATTTTAGATTTTAGATTCAGATCTTTAGATTTGGGAACAGGGGCTGCAACCTCACACATTCTATGTACTCGTGGAAGACCGAATCTTCCAGCCCGCAAAAGTGGCAGGCGGCTGGCAAATCTGTTAACCGCGAGAGAAACAGGTTGCAAGGGACTCCTCTGTGCAGTAACCTCCACCACAGGCCCCCGATGTAGAGGGGCAGAATCCCTGCATAGAGGGACCCCCATTGGGAGGCTCGAAAAGGACTTGGTGGGGTGAAGGGCCTGTTTCCACACTGTATCTTTAAACTGGTAACTCAAATTTCACTGTCCTTTAATTGGTACATGTGACAATAAACTGACCTTGAAACCCTTGAAACTAAACGAAAGTAATCTCTACATATTTTCCACTCCCTGGGTTTTAATTATTTTCACAGATCAGCCAAAACATTATGACCACTGACAGGTGAAGTGAATAACATTGGTTACCTTGTTACAATGGCACCTGTCAAGGGGTAGGAGATATTAGGCAGCAAGTGAACAGTCAGTTCTTGAAGTTGATGTGTTGGATGCAGGAGAAATGGGCAGGAGTAAAGACCTGAGCGACTTTGACAAGGGCCAAATTGTTATGGCCAGATGGCAGGGTCAGAGCATCTCTGAAATGGCAAGGCTTGTGGGGTGCTCCCGGTCAGCAGTGGCGAGTACCTACGACAGAGGTCCGAGGAGGGACAAATCACAAACCAGCGACAGGGTGTTGGGCACCCAAGGCTCATTGATGCACGAGGGCAATGAAGGCTATCCCGTCTGGTCCGAATCGACTGTGGGAAGACGACAAGCCGGTGGAGGGAGTGTGATGCTCTGGGCAATGTTCTGCTGGGAAACCTTGGGTCCGGCAAGAATAGGGCGGCACGCTGGCGCAGCGGTAGAGTTGCTGCCTTACAGCGCCAGAGACTTGGGTTAGATCCTGACTACATTCCAATCTGTATGGCGTTTGTACGTTCTCGCCCGTGACCTGCGTGGGTTCTCTCAGAGATCTTTGATTTGTTCCCACACTCCAAAGACAAAGGTTTGTAGGTTAATTGGCTTAGGTAAAATTGTAAATTGTCCCTAGTGTCTGTAGGATAGTGTTAGTGTACGGGGATCGCTGGTCGGTGCGGACTCGGTCGGCCGAAAGGCCTGTTCACGTGCTGTATCTCTATATTAAAAAAACTAAAAATCAACAGGGGTCATTGTTGCCTTACCAAGTAAAACAATGTAAGGAGAAATAATGCTGCCAATTATGGAAGCCACTGAACTAACTCCAACACCTGTGTTTCTCATCGGGGTTGGATATAGTTCGGAAGTGTAGACATAAACCATGCCAAAAGCACATGTGTTTCCCAGTTTTCCAATTAACACCAGCACTGTAGAAAGTATTGAAAGATCTAGAAAAAAGCAGGAAGAGCTGTATTAATGCTGTCGGTCTGCAACTGGCAAGCTGTGTGGATCAGTCACAAACGTAACACATAGCTTAGTTTTCCCCAGTCAGTTCAGTTCAGTTTACTGTCAATCGATGTAGTGAAAAGCTTTTGTTGTGTGCTAACCTGTCAGTGGAAAGACAATACATGATTACAATCGAGCTATTTACAGTGTGTAGATACATGATAAGGGAATAATGTGGAGGAGTTTAAGGAGATCATAGTTAAAGTAAGAAATGTTGCTGTAGGAGTGGAGATTTAAGAGTGTGGAGCGAGTGCAATATGTGATTGTAGATCTGCTTCTGTGGTTAGCATGCTAATAGTTGCCTGGGTTGGGCGCCATCTTGCCTGATTCGGTTACATGTACATGTTAGCTCCAATCATGTTAGCTCCAAAGAATAAACATTGGGAAACTTTTGTATCTTTTCTCTGCCTTTAAAATTGGTGTGTGTGGATTTATTTTTGAAATAAAGGAAGCAATGCAGTGTATTTCATCTTTACGAACTGATAGGGCCTTATGATGTGATTTTTGACACATTGTTGTGAGAGATGGTCGACCATTCAATGAAGCTCGTTCATTTGGTAGCTCAAACTGTTAATTGCTTCGATAAATAGCACAGTGGTGTAATGGTAGAGTTGCTGCCTTACAGCGCCAGAGACCCGGATCCAATCCTGGCCATGGATGCTGTCTGTATGGAGTTTGTACGTTCTCCCTGTGGCTTGTGTGGGGTGTTCTCTGGGAGCTCCGGTTTCCTCCCACACTCCAAAGACATAGGATTGTAGGTTAATTGGCTTGGTAAAATTGTAAAATGGTCCCTAATTTGTGTAAGCTAGTGTTAATGTGCGAGGATTACTGGTCGGCACGGACTCGGTGGGCCAAAGGGTTTGTTTCTGCACTGTTTGTCAAAATTGATCTAAATTAAACAAAACTAAGCTGAACTAACCTAAACAAAACTCAAATATTATGTTCTCCTGGGATGCTGCCTGACCCACTGAGTTACTCTTGCACTTTGTGTCTATCTTTAATACTAAAAAGCCAACAAATACTGTACCGTAAAAAGACACAATGTGCTGGAGTAACTTAGCGGGTCAGGCAGGATCTTTGGAGAATATGGATAGGTGACATTTCAGGTCAGGACCCTCCTTCAGACACTGTATCATGTTGGTATCGTGGAGGTGGTATTGAGTCCATAAATCTATACAGGAAAGATTTAATGTGGCAGTCCTCCTTGTGACCGTGTGAGTTTTCTCTGAATGCTCTGGTTTCGTCCCACATTCCAAAGGCGTACAGGTTTATAGGCTTTTATAAAACTGTAAATTGTCCCTAGTGTGTAAGATAGTGTTAGTGTACGGGGTGATTGCTGGTCGGCACAGACTCGGTGGGCCGTAGGACCTGTTTCCACGCTGTATCTCTAAAGTCAAGTGCAGTCTGATGTCTAAAGGCTTGTTCACGATTATCACACTAGGGTCACTGTAGAAGCAGTGTAAAATTTACTTGATGGTATGAGGTTCATGAAGAGCAGAACACCCCCACCCAGAACAAGAATGCCTGAATGTCTGAGCCTGCGTGGAAATGTCCGGAGGAGAAGCCAGGCTGCGAAATTGGCCGGAATCTCAATGGCACCAAAGAGGAAACAATTCAGGTAGTCGTTGCCATGGAGATTCGGGACGTTCAGAGACAGACCATAGTATCCAATTGCTAGAAACAGCCTGCAAAATAAAAAAGGCAAATACCTCTTGTCAAACACTTTTGTTATTATAGTTCTCCCAACCTCTTTTTGTTGTTTTGTAGAATCTCATTGTCTGTAACTCATTTTCACCTAGCCCACAGCCAACAATGCTTTCTTTATCATCATTACTTTTTTGCATATCTTTCATTCATTTGTCTCTATATCACAGTATATATCTCTCGTTTCCCCTTCCCCTGACTCTCAGTCTGAGGAACAGTCTCGTCCCGAATCGTCGCCTATTCCTTTTCTCCAGAGATGCTGTCTGACCCGCTGTTACTTCAGCACTTTGTGTCTATCTTTGGTCTTTTTTCTTGGATTTTTTCTTCCATTTGATTTCATGTCATTTGTAGAACCTGAACAGGTTGTGGCCTTTGCAGCCTTGTTTTAACATAGAACAGTACAGCACAGGAACAGGCCCTTCAGCCCACAATGTTTGTGCTGAATGTGATGCCAAGATAAACTGATCTCACCTACTGTGTGTGATCCATGTCCTTTTATTCCCTGCACTTCCATATGCCTATCTAAAAGCCTCTTAAACACCACTATCGTATCTGCCTCCACCACCACCCCTGGCAATGCGTTCCAGGCCCCCACTGCTCTCTGTGTAAAAAAACTCGCCTGACACATCCCCATTAAACATTTCTCCTCTCACCTTGTAGCTGTGCCCTCTAGTGTTGGTCACTTCCATCCTGGAAAGAAGGTTCTGACTGTCTACCCTTTCTATACCTCTCATAATTTTATATACTTCCATCAAGTTTCCCCTTAACCTTCAAAGTTCCAGACAAAACAAAGCAAGTCTATCCAACCTCTCTCTCCAGCTGAAACCCTCACATCCCGGCAGCATTCTGGTAAACCTCCTCTGCACCCTTTCCAAAGCCTCCACGTTTCCTGTAATGGGGCGACCAGAACTGTACGCAATACTCCAAATGCGGCCCAACCAAAGTCCTATAGAGCTGTATCATGACTTCCTGACTCTTACACTCAAAGTCCCTCATAATGAAGGCAAGCATACCATCTGCCATCTTTACCACCCTGTCCACTTGTGCTGCCATCTTCACTGAGCTATGAACTTGGACTTCATGATTCCTCTGTGTATGAATGTTGTTAGGGGTCTTGCTATTAACTGTATACTTTTGCCTTACTCTCAACTTCAACCTCACAAAATGGAACACCTTGCAGTCTCTCAGGCTAAACTCCAACTGCCATTTCTCTTCCAATTTCTGCAGTTGATCTATATCCATTATATCTCTGACATCCTTCCTCACAGTCTGCAACTTCTCCAATTTTGGTGTCAGCGGTAAAATTACTCACCAACCCGTCTACATTTACATCCAGGTTATTTATATACATCACAAACAACAGAGGTCCCTGCACAGATTATGGTTTGTAGGTTAATTGGCCTCTGTAAATTGCCCCTAATGTGTAGGGAGTGGATAAGAAAGTGGATAATAACGTGTCCTGTGGTATCTGGCATCAAAACATTAGCAGCAGATCCTTCAAGTCTGTTCTAACTGGCCTACCCCTTATTGTTAAACTGTGGCCCCTTGTTCTGGACTCCCCAAACATTGGGACCATGTTTCCTGCCTCTAACGTATCTAACCCCTTAATAATCTTATACGTTTCGATAAGATGTCCTCTCATCCTTCTAAATTCCAGTGTATACAAGCCTAGTCGCTCCAGTCTTTCAACATATGACAGTCCCACCATTCCGGGAATTAACCTAGTAAACCTACGCTGCACGCCATCAATAGCAAGAATATCCTTCCTCAAATTGGGAGACCAAAACTGCACCCAGTACTCCAGATGCGGTCTCACTAGTGCCCTGTACAACTGCAGAAGGACCTCTTTGCACCTATACTCAACTCCTCTTGTTATGAAGGTTAACATTCCATTGGCTTTCTTCACTGCCTGCTGTACCTGCATGCTTACTTTCAGTGACTGATGCACTAGGACACCCAGATCTCGTTGTACGTCCCCTTTTCCTAACTTGACACCATTCAGATAATAATCTGCCTTCCTATTCTTACCACCAAAGTGGATAACCTCACACTTATCCACATTAAACTGCATCAGCCATGCATCATCCGCCCACTCACACAACCTGTCCAAGTCACCCTGCAACCTCATAGCATCTTCCTCACAGTTCACACTGCCACCCAGCTTTGTATCATCTGCAAATTTGCTAATGGTACTTTTAATTCCTTCATTCAAGTCATTGATGTATATTGTAAATAGCTGCGGTCCCAGCACCGAGCCTTGCGGTACCCCACTAGTCACTGCCTGCCATTCTAAAAGGGACCCATTTATCCCCACTCTTTGCTTTCTGTCTGTCAACCAATTTTCTATCCGTCAGTACACTACCTCCAATACCATGCGCTCTAATTTTGCCCACCAATCTCCTATATGGGACCTTGTCGAAAGCTTTCTGAGTCGAGGTACACCACATCTGTTGTGATATTGCTGGGACTACTTTATGTATCCAAGAACTACTTTGTATGGCTGTGTATATAAGTGATGGGTGTGATTAGGCGGTCACTCTGGATCCAGGCGGCCTTGGAATAAACAGCCTGGATTACAAGCTGCACCATGATAACATCTTAAACATGTGCACTCGTGGTCCGTCCAGAGTCATAACAAAGGTACAACAGGTACCAGACCACGAAGTACAACATGGTGGCAGCGGCTTGGTGTTTCGCCTAGGGAGGGAATGAAGCATGCCCGAGCAGAAAAGGTTAAAAAAAATAAAATAAAAATAATTTTTTTTTAAAAGAGCCCTGAAGGGAAACAAAACGAAAGAAAAGTTTCCAGCTCGGTACGGGACGTTTGGAGTGCATCCCGACAGGGCCAGTGTGAGTTGGTATAGTTACCTGCTCAGTAGTCGGCGCCGAGTTGCCGACGTGACGCTGCAAGCTGCTGGGGGAGGTGCGTGTAGGCTCACGTCACGCCCCAGCACCTGTGTAGGCCCGAGATTAGAAGCCTGTGACTGCTTCGCGGGGGAGAAGACCGGGAGACCCGACACACACGGAGATGTGCGGTGACCGGGGAAGACCGGGAGACCCGACACACACGGAGATGTGCGGTGACCGGGGAAGACCGACACCCATGGAGGTGTGCGGTAACCGGAGGAGACCGGGAGACCCGACACCCACGGAGGTGTGCGGTGACCGGGGAAGACCGACACCCATGGAGGTGTGCGGCGACCGGGAGAGCCCCGGAGGAGACCGACACCCACGGAGGTGTGCGGCGACCGGGAGAGCCCCGGGGGAGGCTGACACCCACGGAGGTGTGCGGCGACCGGGAGACCCGACACCCACGGAGGTGTGCGGTGACCGGAAAGACCGGGAGACCCGACACCCACGGAGGTGTGTGGTGACCGGGGAAGACCGACACCCACGGAGGTGTACGGCGATCGGTAAGACCGACACTCACGGAGGTGTGCGGCGACCGGGGGGGGGCTGACACCCACGGAGGTGTGCGACGACCGGGAGAGCCCTGGAGGAGACCGACACCCACGGAGGTGTGCGGCAACCGGGAGAGCCCCGGAGGAGACCGACACCCACGGAGGTGTGCGGCGACCGGAGGGGGTCGGCGACCGGAGGGACCGACCACCCACGGAGGTGCGGCGGCCGGTAAGGCCGAGGCACTAAATACTCACCCAGGCACGTCGACCGTAGAGTCGGGTCGGCCCTGGGCCCGAGGCAGCGGCAGCGCATTGGAATTGCGCGGCAGCTGCCGGGAGCACCTGTGGGCGGAGCCGGAGAGCACCTGTGGGCAGGGCCATCGGCAGCGCGTTCGAAAAGTTGAGCAACAGCTGCCGGGGAGCACCTGTGGGTGGGGCCAGAGCGCACTGCAGGAAGCGCGATCGCACCGCGATTACAGCAGTGCCAGCCCAGCAGTGCCAGCCCAGCAGTGGGAGCCCAGCAGTGCCAACCCAGCAGTGGGAGCCCAGCAGTGGGAGCCCAGCAGTGCCAGCCCAGCAGTGGGAGCCCAGCAGTGCCAGCCCAGCAGTGCCAACCCAGTAGTGGGAGCCCAGCAGTGGGAGCCCAGCAGTGCCAGCCCAGCAGTGGGAGCCCAACAGTGCCAACCCAGCAGTGGGAGCCCAGCAGTGCCAACCCAGCAGTGGGAGCCCAGCAGTGCCAGCCCAGCAGTGGGAGGCCAGCAGTGGCAGGCAAATCATGGTGGTGGAGCATCTAGAGCCTACACTACGTTTGATCTACACAGCAGGTCTTCTTGAGGGGAAGATGTGGAACAAAATGAATATTTTGTGTTTAATGACCTGTGTAGTGATCTGTATAATGAAAGCTTAATGTATTATATTTGATGCTTTTGTATAAATGTATATATCTGTGGAGTGACCACCCGGAGATGAGTGACCACACGGAGATGAGTGACCACCCGGAGATGAGTGACCACACGGAGATGAGTGACCACCCGGCGATGAGTGAAATTCCGCAGAGGAGTGACCACCATGATGGCGAAAAAAAGCAATTGTGTTTAATTGTGTTATTGGTTTTGTTTGCAAAAAGTAATGGTGTTTTGGTTTTGTTTGTTAAATATATTTTAGCCCTCGAATGGTAAAGAAAACAATTTTATATAAGACAAGGGGGATGTTGTAATATATAAGACAAGGGGGATGTTGTGATATTGCTGGGACTACTTTGTGTATCCAAGAACTACTTTGTATGGCTGTGTATATAAGTAATGGGTGTGTATAGGCGGTCACTCTGGATGCAGGTGGCCACGGAATAAACAGCCTGGAGTTGAGCTCCAGCAATGTAACCTTTTTACACAAGTGTACTTGTGGTCCTTCCAGAGTCACCAAAGGTACAACAGGTACCGGACCACGAAGTACAACAACATCCACCGGCTCTCCCCAATCAATTTTCCTAGTCACATCCTCAAAAAATTCCAGAAGATTAGTCAAGCATGATTTCCCCTTCGTAAATCCATGCTGACTCGGAATGATCCTGTTACTGCTATCCAAATGCTCCGCAATTTAGTCTTTTATAATTGACTCCAGTATCTTCCCCACCACTGATGTCAGACTAACTGGTCTATAATTTCCTGTTTTCTCTCTCCCTCCTTTCTTAAAAAGTCCTGCCCTCACATCTACCTCATTGGAGACCTTCAAACTAGCACTAATTGGACTTTATCTTGCACTAAAGCTTGTACCTTTGTCCTGTATCTGAACACAGTGGATGGCTTGAGTGTAATCATGTATTTAATCTTTTTTCTGATTGCATCACACGCAACAAAAACGCTTTTTGACTGTACCTCAGTATGCTTGACAATAATAAGCTAAACTAAACTAAACTTCATAAATTAAACTAAATAGTCTGCCGAAGCATCTCTAAATGGCCTACCGCTTATTCTTAAACTGTGGCCCCTTGTTCTGGACTCCCCCAACATTGGGAACATGTTTCCTGCCTCTAACATGTCCAACCCCTTAATAATCTTATATGTTTCGATAAGATCTCCTCTCATCCTTCTAAATTCCAGTGTATACAAGCCTAGTCGCTCCAGTCTTTCAACATATGACAGTCCCGCCATTCCGGGAATTAACCTAATAAACCTACGCTGCACGCCCTCAATAGCAAGAATATCCTTCCTCAAATTTGGAGACCAAAATTGCACACAGTACTCCAGGTGAGGTCTCACTAGGGCCCTGTACAACTGCAGAAGGACCTCTTTGCTCCTGTACTCAACTCCTCTTGTTATGAAGGCCAACATTCCATTGGCTTTCTTCAGTCTGCTGTACCTGCATGCTTCCTTTCAGTGACTGATGCACTAGGACACCCAGATCTCGTTGTACGTCCTTTTCCTAACTTGACACCATTCAGATAATACTCTGCCTGCCTATTCTTACCACCAAAGTGGATAACCTCACACTTATCCACATTAAACTGCATCTGTCATGCATCCGTCCACTCACACAACCTGTCCAAGTTCACTTCACACCCACCATCCTCATCTATGGACACCATGTGCGTAGGGGAGATGGTAGGGCCGAAGATGTCCTGGTTGGGTTGCTCCTAGTCCTGGCAAAACTGGCCATCCGTGAGTCATGGCGCCAGGTGGAAGAGGGCTCTGCCTGAGCCGGCTGTCTGCCCCTTTTCCGGCGTCACGTCCGTGCCCAGGTGGTAATAGAAAGGGACTACGCTTTCCCCATGGCACTCTAATGTGTCCAACCCCTTAATAATCTTATACGTTTCGATAAGATCTCCTCTCATCCTTCTAAATTCCAGTGTATACAAGCCTAGTCGCTCCAGTCTTTCAACATATGACAGTCCCGCCAATCCGGGAATTAACCTAGTAAACCTACGCTGCACGTAGGATGCCGTGGGGAATTTCCGGGACCGTTGGGCACCACGGAGGTTGGAATGGATGCTCAATAAGAATGGGGAATTAATTATTTCATATTTAAGAATATTTGTTTTATTTTGTATTATGGCGGTGGGTTTGTTTGTATTGTTTTGCATTATAAATAGCACCATAAATAATGGATTTAAATTATGTTTGGTTAAAAAAAAAGTCCTTGTCCACCAACGATCACCCGTACACTAGTTCTGCTATGCCAGCTTTGCATCGACACTTTAGGGACAATTCACAATTTTATAGAAGCCAATTAACCGACAAACCGGCACTCTTTGGAATGTGGAAGGAAACCGGAGCACCTGGAGGAAACCCACGCAGTCACAGGAAGAACGTACACTGCACAGACAGCATCTGTAGTCAGGATCGAACCCGGGACTCTGGTGCTGTGAGGCATCAACACTATCGCTCCGCCACTGTGCCGATAAAAGAACGTATTCCTCACAGATATTTTTTAATAAACACGTCTGAATATTCTTCTTGAATCTCATACTTACCATATGAGTAAGTTAATGACTGTGATGACTAGGATATTGCGAGAGTTCATCAATTGAGTAACTGGAACAGATTTTACTTGTTTCTTCTGTATATGTTCAAGCTGGAAGAAAAACAGAAGATTCAACTGCTATCCAAATGTTACTGCTATCCAAATGTGTCGCTATTTCACCTTTTATAAGTGACTCCAGCATCTTCCCCACCACAGATGACAGGCTAACTGGTCCTCTCTCGCTACTTTCTTAAAAAGTGGGATAACATTAGCTACCCTCCAATCCACAGGAACTGATCCTGAATCCTGAATACGGAAAATGATCACCAATGCGTCCATGATTTTTAGAGCCACTTCCTTACTTACCCTGGGATGCAGACCATCAGGCCCTGGGGATTTATTAGCTTTCAGTCCCATCAGTCTACGCAAAACCATTTCCTGCCAAATGTGAATTTCCTTCAGTTCCTCCATCACCCTAGGTCCTCTGGCCACTAGTACATCTGGGAGATTGTTTGTGTCTTCCTTAGTGAAAACGGATCCAAAGTACATGTTCATCTCGTCTGCCATTTCCTTGTTCCCCATAATAAATTCACCTGTTTCTGTCTTCAAGGGACCCACATTTGTCTTAACTATTTTTTTCCTCTTCACGTACCTAAAGAAGGTTTTACTATCCTCCTTATATTCTTGGCTAGCTTACCTTCATACCTCATCTTTTCTCCCCATATTGCCTTTTTAGTTATCTTCTGTTGCTCTTTAAAAGCGTCCCAATCCTCTGGCTTCCCGCTGATCTTTGCTAAGTTATACTCCTTCTCTTTTATTTTTATACTGTTCTTGACTTCCCTTGTCAGCCACGGTCGCCTCTTACTCCCCTTAGAATCTTTCTTTCTCTTTGGAATGGACTAATCCTGCATCTTCTGTATTATTCTAAGAAATACCTGCCATTGTTGTTCCACTGTCATCCCTGCTCGGGTCTCTTTCCAGTTAACTTTGGACAGCTCCTCCCTCATGCCTCCATAGTTCCCTTTGCTCAACTGTAATGCTGACACTTCCAATTTTCCCTTCTCCCACTCAAATTTCAGATTAAAATTGATCATATTATGGTCACTACCTCCCAATGGCTCCTTTACCTTGAGTCCCCCTTATTAAATCCGGTTCATTATATATTACTAAATCCAGAATTGCCTTCTCCCTGGTAAGCTCCAGTACAAACTGCTCTAAGAATCCATCTGGGAGGCACTCCACAAACTCCGTTTCTTGGGGTCTTGTACCAACCTGATTTTCCCAGTCTACCTGCATGTTGAAATCTCCCATAACCACCGTAGCATTACCTTTGCGACATGCCAATTTTAACTCCTGATGCAACTTGCACCCTATATCCAGGCTACTGTTTGGGAGCCTGCAAACAGATAACTCCCATTAGGAACTTTTTACCCTTACAATTCATCAGTTCTGTCCATACCGACTCTGCATCTCCCGATTCTATGTCACCCCTCGCAAGGGACTGAATTTAATTTATTTCCAACAGAGCTACCCCACCCCCTCTGCCCACCTGTCTGTCTTTTCGATTGGACGCATACCCCTGAATATTCAGTTACCAGCCCCGGTCATCTTGCAGCCATGTCTCTGTAATGCCCACAACATCATACTTGCCAATATCTAACTGAGCCTCAAGCTCATCCACTTCATTTTTTATACTTTGTGCATTCAAATACAGCACTTTAACTTCGGTATTCACCTCCCCTCTCACTATTGGCCCTGACCTTACTCTCTTATCCCTTCTCGAACTTTCCTTCCCATTAATTCGGTAGTCATTTGCAACTTTTCCTGAACTCACTTCCCCTTTAACACCATCTTTATACTCCCAATTTGTCAACCCCTTCTCCCCACTATTTAGTTTAAACCCACACATGTAGCACTAGCAAACCTGCCTTCCAGAGAGTTGGTCCTCCTCCAGTTAAGGTGTAACCCGTCCCTTTTGCACAGGTCACCCCTACCTCAGAAGAGATCCCAGTGGTCAATAAATTTAAATCCCTGCTCCCTGCACCAGCTCCCCAGCCACACATTCAGATCCCATATCTCCCTGTTTCTGCACTCACCAGCACAAGGTACAGGAAGCAATCCAGAGATAACCACCCGAGAAGTCCTGCTTTTCAGTCTTTTTCCTAACTCTCTAAACTCACATTGCACAACCTCCTTCCTCTTATTCCCGACGTCCTTTGTCCCCACGCGCACAACTACTTCTGGCAGTTCACCTTCCCTCTCGAGGATGTTCTGAAGTCGTTCCGTGACATCTTGAACCCTGGAACCAGGGAGGCAACAGACCATCCTCGAGTCTCGCCTGCCGCCACAGAATCTCCTGACCGCACCTCGGACAATAGAGTCATCCACCACTGCCCGACGTCGGTGTCACCGGTCTCGCCTCATCGCTAGGATTGGAGCCACCGACCTGTCCGCCGCTCGGACTGGAAGCGTCTTCTGCCCCAACAGCTCCCAAGAGAGTGTACCTGTTTTCATTAGGCACAGTCACCGGGCTGTTCCCACCTACACTCCAAAGACGTAAAGGTGTGTAGGTTAATTGTCATCTTTAAATTGTCCCTAATGTGTTGGATAGTGCTAGTGTACGGGGTGATCGCTGGTCGGCGTGGACTCGGTGGGCCAAAGGGCCTGCTTCTGCACTGTATCACGAAAGTCTAAAGTAAAGTCAAACACAAAAGCTCAATATTTTTCCTTTCTCAATATTACAAGCAATAGAGCTGTTTTCCACTAATAAATGTTTATAGGATAAAGCCCATGGGAAAATGGCAAGAATCGGAGAGAGAATTAGTGAAACAATCTTGCTGATGATCTGAGAGCATCCGACGTAATGTATATCTATAATGCTGAGAACTACATTCTGCGTTCTGTATCTTTGCTCCACCTATTGTGCTTGAATTTGGTTTGATTGTGTTTATGCACAACATTATCTGACTTGATTGGATAGCAGGTAAAACAAACCATTTCACTGCACATCCATACACGTGACAATAATAAACCTGAACCTGTCTTATAATGGAATGAGGCAAATGTGATCTTATCTCCAAATTAATGCTAATAAAAAAAATCAAAAATAATTTTATCCAGTGAGAAGTTACGACACACAGTTCATGTTGATCTCCTTTAGTTTCGTTTAGTGTAGAGACACAGCGTGGAAAACAAGATTTTCGGCCGAACGAGTCTGCGCAGACTAGCACCATCCAACACACCAGGGACAGTGTACAATTTTACCAAGCAATTCAACCTACAAACCTGGACGTCTTTGGAGTGGGGGCGGAAACCGGAACTCCCAGAAAAAACCAACGCAGGTCACGAAGAGAATGGACAAACTCCGTACAGACAGCACCACAGTCAGGATCAAACCCGTGTCTCTGGTACTGTCAGGCAGCAAATCTACCGCTGCACCACCATGCCGCCCTATGTGTACAGTTGTTATAGTACAGCTGCATATTTGTCAGAATATTCATGCCTAATTTTTTTGCAGTGAAGTCTGGTCGGAAATGTATGTCCATTCGTTTTTGGGTGAAGTCAGGTTTACATTATTAAATTTTTAATGATCGATTAGCTTGGTGAAGACTTTTCATCTGAAAACAAGTGGATAACAAAAAACAAAGTAAGTGGCTTTGTCAAGGAGTTGTGTAGGGAGGAACTGCAGATGCTGGTTTATACCAAAGAGACATAAAACGCTGGAGTAACTCAGCAGGTCAGACAGCTGAGAAAATGAATAGATGACGATTTGGGTCGGAACCCTTCTTCAGACTGAAATATAGAGAAGGCTCAATATCAAGGAGTAATCACCTTCTGAATAGAAGAGATATCATAAGTGATAGGAGCAGAATTAGACCATTCAGCCCATTGTGTCTACTCTGCCGTTCAATCATGGCTGATCTATCTCTCCCTCCTCACCCCATTCTCCTGCCTTTACCCCCTAACCCCTGACACCCGTACTAATCAAGAATCTATCTATCTCTGCCTTAACAATATCAATTGACTTTGTCTCTACAACCTTCTGTGGCAAAGAATTCCACAGATTCACCACCCTTTGACTGAAGAAATTCTGCATCATCTCCCTCTTAAAGGAACGTCCTTTAATTCTGAGGCTATGACCTCTGATCCTAGACTCGTGGAAACATCCTCTCCACATTCACTGGGTATGAAAATAACTGAGGGGAAACTATTGCTCAGTATTAAAGAACTGAACAACCACACAGCAATGAAATAAATGGTCTTGCCCCAATACCTCATCGTCAGTGAAAAGTACTGTTGGTGGAGTGATGCCATTTTTCTTTGCCATGAGTCGAATTATTGATTCAGCTTCCTTTACCCTTCCTTTGGACAGTAGCCAGCGTGGAGATTCAGGAATAAACCTAGAATTAAACAAGGTATTCTGTAACAGGATTATTGAAGCATCAAAGAACTTGTGAAATTACTACCATGATAATCTTAACAATACGATACCAAATGATATGATAAAACTTTATTCATCCCCAGGGGGGAAATTGGTCTGCCAACAGTCAGAACTACAAGGTGCACGAAAACTTGAAATTAACATTAAATTAAAATTGAGAAAAAAAAAGAAAAAGACAGCGCCTTGCCGGGACGAGCGAACAAACAAACGGACGTAAGCTTAGACCCTGGGCGGAGGATTGTAAAAGTAGTGCCCTTCCCCCCCGCCATTCCCTACACCGGGTCCAGTCCCTCACGGCGGTCCCCCCACGCCGGGTCCCTGTTGTCTTCTCATTCCCCCCCACTCGCACATCGACCGCGGTGTAGTGGGTGCGGTCACCGCAGTAATCAGGCCAGACGCCAGGTGAGTAATTAATAACTTTATTACCTGTGGTATCAAACACCGCACTCAAGAAGAACGTGAGTCGACACACCCAAACCCTTTATAGTTCCAGACCACCTGACCCAAGGGGACTGACCCAGGAAGTGACCTAATCCCTCCCGTCCACTGAGTACCGAGTGGAATGACCAAGGGAGTGGCCTAGCCCCCGGGTGCCGCCACAGGACCCCCCCCCCCCAAGAACCGAAGGCACGAAACGGACAGGGGGACGGATGAAACGGCCAGCCCGTGTGCGCGCCACGGCGGGCGCAGGAAGCAGAACCACCCCGCCAGGGGAAGGCACCCGCGGGAACTTCGGGGGTAAGGGCAGGGACGCGGGACGACCCCGAGGGCGAGGCTGCACCAGTAGCACCGGCTGGCTAATGTCCACATGCGCCGGCTTCAGCCGTGAAAGAGAGACCGTCTCAGGACGACCCCCCATGTCCAACACGAAGGTGGCAGGGCCCCGCTCAAGCACTTTGAACAGTCCCTCATAAGGCCGCTGAAGGGTTGGCCGGTGGGCATCCCGACGCAGGAACACAAAAGGACAGTCCTGCAGGGCGGAAGGGACATGTGACCGCACCGAACCGTGGCGAGACGTCGGCACTGGCGCCAGCGAGCCCACCGTCTCCCGAAGGCATTGCAGGGCGGCTGAGGGCTGTTCTGCCTGACCCTGGGCGGAGGGAACGAACTCTCCGGGCACCGTCAACGGAGCCCCGTACACCAATTCCGCCGAGGAGGTGGCCAAGTCCTCCTTGGGGGCGGTGCGGACACCCAGTAAAACCCACGGCAACGCGTCAACCCAGTCCGGGCCAACGAGCCGGGCCTTCAGAGCGGCCTTGAGCTGGCGGTGGAAACGCTCCACCAGGCCGTTCGCCTGCGGATGGTACGCTGTGGTGCGGTGCAGGTTAACCCCCAGCAGTTGGGCCATGGATGACCACAGCTCGGAGGTGAATTGTGGCCCCCTGTCGGACGTAATATGGAGCGGAACCCCAAATCTGGCAATCCAATTTGCCGCCAAGGCACGGGCACAAGTAGAGGCACACGTGTCCGGCAGTGGAACTGCCTCCGGCCACCGCGTGAAAGTATTTAGTGGCGTCGGCAGTTATGCCCCGCAGGGCGAACTGTGCCTCGGCCTGGTCAAACCAGAAGTCGGGGTCCTCGGTCCACAATGGAGGCAGCCACACCGACACGGCGTGGATAGCGGCGCGGGCGGCAGGGTCCGCGGGAAGGTCCAAAAGCGGTTGTGGTTGTGGTTGACTGGAAGAGTCGGGTAGTAGCAGGTTCTGGTCCATCGCGACTTGCGAGGGAAAGTCGGGGTCACCAGTGTAGTGGGTGCGGTCACCGCAGTAATCAGGCCAGACGCCAGGTGAGTAATTAATAACTTTATTACCTGTGGTATCAAACACCGCACTCAAGAAGAACGTGAGTCGACACACCCAAACCCTTTATAGTCCCAGACCACCTGACCCAAGGGGACTGACCCAGGAAGTGACCTAATCCCTCCCGTCCACTGAGTGCCGAGTGGAATGACCAAGGGAGTGGCCTAGCCCCCGGGTGCCGCCACAGCGGATCGATTGCGAGCCCCCGCCCCGCTGTTGAGGCTCTCGATGTCGCCGAGGCCCCGCCGCCAATGTCCATGCTCACAATGCCGCCAATGCTCCCGCTGTCGCCGAGGCTCCCGTTGAGGCCACACCGCCGCCCACGTCGAGGCTTCCGCTGTTGCCGCCAAGGCTCCCATCGCCGCCGCCACTGAGGCTCCTTCGGCCCAGACAGGCCTTGCCGCCTGGCTTCTCTGCGGGCCCCTGGGAGGCCTGTGGGGCGAGTCGGGCCTAGCGGAGTGCCAACCGATTGGCAGCGCGGTTGGTCGGCGGGTGGATCGGGCCCGTGCGGCTCCCCGGAACACACCCGCCACGCGTGCGGCTCCCTGGGACCCGGGACAGTAAGAGTGGCACAGTGGCGCAGCTGGTGGAGCTGCTGCCTCACAGTGCCAGAGACCCGGGTATGGTCCTGACCTCAGGTGCTGTCTGCCTGGAGATTGCATGAATCCTGTCTGTACGTCTTTGGAGTGTGGGAGGAAACCGGAGAACCCAGAGAAAGCCCGTGCGGTCACAGGGAGAACGTACAAACTCCGTACAGTCAGCCTCGTAGTCAGGATCGAATCCAGGTCCCTGGCTCTGTAAGGCAACAACTCAACTGCTACACTACCGTGCTGCCCTGATGGGACATATCCCAGGTTATTGAAAGAGGAGATTGCAGGAGCCTTGACAACGATCTTTGCATCTTCTGTAGCCGCAGGCAAGGTCCCGGAACGCAGGAGAGTAGCTAATGTCGCCTCACAGCACCAAAGCACCATCTCTGACACCACTCTCCCCTATCTTGATTTCTCCATCTCCAACACAGTGGACACACTATTGACTGGCAGGTAATAGGTTGAAATGTGTAGGAAGGAACTGTAGACGCTAGTTTACACCAGAGATGGACACATAATGCTGGAGTAACGCAGCGGGATAGACAGCATCTCTGGAGAGAAGGAATCGGTCACGTTTCGGGTCGAGACCTTTCTTCAGACTGAGATACAGGTGAGGGGGGTTTTCGATGGGCAAATGGTGGACATATTTTGTTTATCTTGGTCAGAAAGAATCCTCGTGACTCCAGCATTGTAATGTAATTACCT